>NC_056730.1:102645939-102813439 GCF_019279795.1 Protopterus annectens | reverse complement strand
AGTTAGTCTTTACAATGCTTTCCCTGATAGGTACCATAATTCCATTTTTGATAACATACATATTTCAGTCATTGTCTGTTGATCAGGATTGAACTCTGTGCTTTGTGCATGGGAAGCAAAGAGCTTTATTACGCCAGCTGTAAATCCAAAGACTGTATTCAGGCAGCATTTGCAGGATTTACTAAATAAAGTAGGACAGCACAAGCTTGTTTTGATACAGGGTGACCTGAATGATCCTATCAGGGCAGCTGGAACAGGATCTGAGGACTGCCTGAGTCCATATGGATGGGACAACTGGAATAAAGAGAGGCCTTTCTAGATTTCTGTCTGGCAAATGGCTTTATGGTAGCCAACACATGGTTCAGCAAGTAATACAGTCACAAAAATCACATACAAGAGTAGCCAGCTATTCCACTATGACCTTCCTGCACGTTACAGCTCCAGTCAAAAAAATCAGGTGTTCTTAAAAGATGTGGAATGAAACAAAAATCTTCTAATAAGCCTAGGCCACAAGGGGAAATTGCTAGGTCATTGCTGCAGCAGTCAATGCTATCTAAAAAGATTCATGTAGGTAGTGGCACAACCGTAATTGCTTAAATGAATAGTGGTTCCCTGCTTCTGTCTGATCGTCAGCTCTTGTGAGTTGCCATTACCATCTAAGTGTTTGTGTGGGGGCAGCCATTTCCTTCACCCCACCATAGCAACAATACTGGCTTCCTCCAATAAAATGAAAAGCAGAAAGTCACAGCTCTAGCCCTTTTCAGACAGAAAAATGCAAATAGCAAAGAGCTGCACATAGAATTACTGAAATACTGAAATGACTTTGTTCAAATTAAATGTTGGCTGCATGAACAAACAAGTCCTGCAGCAATTTGTATAACAGAAAGAAAGGAAAGGTATAATTCATGAAGGTCACTCTCCCATACATGTGTGTGTGTTTGGGGGGAGTTTGGGCAAATTCCAGTGAGTACAACTTTCAAATTCCTGGCTACACCCCGGTGTACTGCCTACAGTTAACATGTGATGCTAAGGGAAGAGATCACTTCAAGAAAATGTTCATTTATAGCACCACCCCATTCCTAGCATTAGGTGTTCAGTGAACATTGTTTTTGGTTTCTTAAACTTTTAAACTAAACTGCAGTTCCCTGTTGTCGCTCTAACTGCATGCAATATTATGAATTTATTTATTCTTTCAATTATTATTATTACATCCACAATTAGATTGACAACAGGGAACTGCAGTTTACTGATATTTAGTATAGGCTAATGTGGACATACGTATATGAAGAATGGAATTAAAATGACTACATAGGGTGGGTGCTGAAAACAAACAAGTGAATGCAACATTTCAGGAAATAATGAAAGTCCTTTCTTGGAAAGTGAATGGGTTGGGTAACACAGTTAAGTGAGGTAAGTCATGATACATATAAGAACACATATAAAATAATAAGAATACATATACATATAAGAAAAGAATGGCACCTAACCTAACCGGCATGATTCAATCTGACTAGCCATGCTACCTAATTTTACCTCTATCCAATGTTATTACTGAAGTATCATTTAATATTTGTATGAATCCTAATTATGTACAAACTTCTTGAATGTCTATATTGATTCTATTCCTATGTGTTAATCGTAGTTTGTTTTTTGTATTTTTACTTTATTATTTTATTATACAAATGTCTACTATTGTATGTTTGAATGATTCAATGTGGAGCTTTTCTCCCCGAGCCTCCACTGTAAATGGATCTATGTCCAGTTGGAACTTCCCTGTAAACAAATGTGAAATAAAATAAAATAAATAAAAATGCCTAGCAGAATCAGTACAATAAATCCATTAGAATGACAAGGAATATAATAAGTCATTACAGTTTGGATGAGGGTCAGTCACACCAAATCAGTATTAAGTTTAGATATAACTTAGTAAGTCAGCACATAAATAGAGAGAGGAGATTTATAGTGGCAAATATTTGAGGAGAAGGCGCTACTTACACTTTAGTAAGTATGTACAGATGTCGAGAATCCATGGTAGACAAAGTTAAAGAAATGTGCAGGGATGTAATAAGTTTTCAGCAGAGAATATTGTTATGCAGTGGGAATTTTTAATTAGTAACACAGCAAGGAAGTGCAAGGTGGTCCTAGAAGTTATAGAATGCTTAGACTTGGTTGATAATTTGCATTGTTCCATACCTCTCAATCTCTTAGAGCAAGAAATATGGACAAAGCCATAATTGGTGAGGGGAGGGGGCAAAGGCTCAAAAATAGGGACACTCTTCAAATACTGCTCTCACAAACTTAGAGAATTGACAGAATACCCAGGTTTTGCATTAGCATGACTTTTCTGAAGGGTAAGAAGTCTGAAACCTCAAATGCCTGTCATTATTTTTTGACTTCAACCTGGAATGATTTGCTAGCAAATCACAATTTTATGAGAAACAGGCCAAAACTATGGACATTCTGTAAAAATCTGTACAGTTAAGAGGAATACATTGCTCATAAATATGTCAAGAATGAGTGACATTTATGTAAGGGAGGATGCAAGAGCAACATCTTTTTTACATTCTACTCAAACAACCTGCTCAGCAATCCACAGGACATCAAAGGTGGATAGAAGGAATACTTATAGCATCTTCTGAATGAAGAAACCCTACAGAAGCTGTAATGTCCAAACTTAGCCTACAATGAGAGAAGAGGAGGAGCCCACCATAGAAGATGTAAAGAACAGCACTAAGGAAAATGAAATCAGGGAAAGCGGCTGGCTCAGATGAGGTCACAGCTAATATGATAAAGATACTGGGTAAGATAGGACAGAACTGGTTTTGGAGAGTACTCATAGCAGTGTGGAGAAAAAGGTTTATCTCAGATAACTGGAGAATAAGCATACTAGTGCCAGTGTTCAAGAGCAAAGGGAACATTCACAACTGTGGGCAGTACAGAGTATCAAACTCCTGTCACATTGCATGAAAGGTCTGGAGAAGGTGATTGATAAATGAATACACAGAGGAGCAGTAGCAAGTAAGATGGGAGATGAGTAATTTGGATACAAATCAGGATGCAGCACAAATGACCTGATGTTTGCAATGAGACAGAGAAGAAGCTAGAAATGAGGAAAGAGTCCAAATGGGCATTCCTAGACTCAGAGAAAGCATATGACAAGGTCCCAAGACAGCTGATTTGGGCAGTCTTTTGGTGGTTCACAGTCCCAGAAAAACCAGTAGAATTAGTGAAAGATATGTACATGGACCCAATGATTCAAGTACAAACAGTGTTTTGGCTTACAGAGGGGTTCCCAGTGGGAGTGGGTGCACCTCTGTGTTCAGCTCTGAGCCCACTGCTGTTCATACTGGTGATGGTTCATAGGTTCGTAGGTTCATAGGAATAGGAGGCTTTGAAGATTGACAGGCCTGGGATTGATCTGGTGGCTGAGGGGAGAGAATTCCATAGTTTAGAGACAGAGTATGACTATAAACACTGTCCTGATCTTTTTGAGGGTTTAGAGATTGCTTGCAGGATTTGTCCTCTGATCTAAGGAATCTGTTTGGTATGTAGGGTTATACTAGCTCATCTAAGGTAGGGCAGGCAATGGGTATGTAAAATAGGTCGTGCATAATGGATAGCTGGATATATGTGAGCTGTTTGGAGAGTTCAAGCCAGTTTAATTCACATAGCGATTTACAGTGGTGTGTGTGGTATATAATGTTTGTAGCAAACTTTGTAACTTCATTATAGTGTTGTTCCATCTGGAACTTAGTGGAGTTTTGTAGGTTGGTGAATATAGTAGAACCATGAAATTCGGAGGGTAGCAGGATAGTTTTAGCCAGGGTAGTCTCGGTAGTTGAGGTTAGGAATTACCTATTTCTGTAAAGAAGTCCTAATTCCTTGTGAATGTTCTTTGTTTTGTTGGATATGGAGATTGAAGGCAAGTTTGTTATTGATAATTACATCAAGTAATTTTGTTTCAAGTACTCTTTCGATGATAGTGTTGACAGCTGAGTAAATGTTAACAAGGGTACTGTTTTGGGGTGAAATACTATGAGTTTAGTTTTTTGGAGATTAAGAAAGAGTTGCGCATTAGTGAGTCAGGATTCAATAGCAGTGAAAGATTGTTGTAGCATTAAAGAGTAGTTCAAGAAGAGTGCAAGAGGTGCAAATTATGGTGGAATCATCTGCATATTGAATGATGGTTCCAGGGAAAGAGGAAGTATGTAAGTTATTCGTGAATATATTAGATAGTAGGAGACATAGGATGAAGCTTTGAGGGCTCCATACACTTCTCTGGACAAAACTAACTCTCTAAGTTAAAAAGTGTGACACATTGTCTGCATTAAAAAAGGGTAACGATTGGGTATTCACAAATTCACCCCTTGTATGACTAGTCTGACCCTACTTGAAAGGAATGAAAGACTGAAGGTTTGATACTTGCAAAGCTGAAATGTCCTTGTGTCTCAGTTGACTTTCAACTCCTAAGAACCTTTAGCATATGACTAAGTCACATCCCTGTATGGAAGCAGAGTTAGTTGGCTTTACATGCTTAGGTCCGCTTTCCTGGTGACTCTTGGGTGTCCTGCATGGAGTTGCAGTATGTGGGAGTGGAGGAGTATGTGCTGCCTGCCTCTGAAGGCTGAGATCATTTAGAGTGGGTGTAGTAGACTTTGACAAAAGGCATATGCATGGTATTTGTATAGATAGCATGTGCACTGGTGAGTGCATTGCAAAACCATAACATTTTTACATGGACACTACAAAAATATCAAGTACATCAGTCAAAATACTTTAATGTACTTTTTATTTTTGTGTTTAAGACCATCTTGTGATGCCAGTTTCTGTAGGTTTAACCCAAGTCATACATTTACAGGTTTTGGTTCATGCAGGGAAGTCCATCATTAAAATGAATGTTTTCTCTAATGCCAACTTTTGTTTCCACAGCTCTCCTCTTGGACAGCTGATATTTGTAGATTCCTAGATTTTTACTGAAATTATTTTTTTCATAGCTCTTCCTAGTTTATTACAGGTCCATAAAAAGGGCACTTAAAACTGTATACTTTATTATCATTTTCTGTAGATATCAACGTAAGCCGCAGTGGTGCAGCGGTAGCGTTGTCGCCTCACAGCAACAGGTTCTCCCGTTCGATTCTCGGCTGGAGTGCCTTCTGTGTGGAGTCTGCTTGTCCTCCCCATGGTCGAGTGGCATTCAAAAGACATGCGTGAATGGGCGTGCCTTCATTGAAGGTCGGGCATTGGGCTGGCACCTCGGCACCATAAAAATCGACCGCCAATCATTAGCGGACTGGAGTTCCGCTGTGGCGACCCCTAACCCGAAAAGAACGAAAGAAAAACAACAACATCAATCTCCACTGAAAATACAGTTTCTTAAAGTTTGCTACATTAACTAAAAGGTCGACTATAAAAATAGTTACATAATTCTCAGTTTGTGGTAAGAGAAGCTTGAGTCAATTGGTTTGCATATTAGTTATTCTAAAATTGCTACAATCATCCTTGGCTATATGTTAAGTGTTTTGATCTTGGACATACTGGATTAAATAATAGGTGCCAACAGAGGTGAAAAATAGCCATATTCAAGTTGATATGGTGCTATGTGCATTGCTTTCTGGCTTGGTAATGATTTCATTTCACTGAATGACAGGATTAATTGCTGAGCTTTTTAAAATGCCTTATACATTTCAGTGTATGTATTTATTTGAATGTGTTAACCAGTGTAATCTATTTATGCATACATCATAAAGTAGTAAATTCAGGCATTGTCTAGGTGTATCACGTGGAGAGCCAAGACTTGACTTAATTGATGGGGGAGGGAGGGTATGCTGCGTTATGAAATGATACGTGTCACTTTCTACAGAATTTAGCTCATTTGTAGAACTCACATTCATAATAGAAGGCTGGACTAGAGGATAGTGCAGTTTTTCTATACATTACTACTTTTTAAGAATTTTACTTGTGGCTGGTGACTGGAGGATTAAGAATGACTGTCATGATTTGCTATAAGCAACTTGAATTTTGGAGTAAGTCTTACACATATGGCTATATTATGACGTTTAACCTGTTATGCAGATTTTGTACAAGTCATTTGGAGAAGCAGCCAGCTTTGTAGGAGATGGCTGCCAGAAGAATTGATGGGACTTGTTTACGCTACACACTTGGACATTACAGGTAAGTAAACATTTTTATGTTTGAGTGATTCTTATTTAAACTGTGAATTATCGATGGCATGTCTTGTGTTCGATGTAATTACTCGAGAATTTTAACTAGAAAATATGTGTATGATGTACTGCATCTATATCATAACATCAGCAGCTTAGGTTGTTGAATGTTAAATCATCGACACCTAATTGTCGAACGCTTAAAATAGCGAATGGCCACATCATCGAATTCTTTCCTCGGAAAGAATTTGGGTGGTCATCTGCAAACAAAATAAACACACCCAAACATAGTAGGGGTCTGCATCTCCCCACACCCCCCCCCCAACTAAATATATCAACTCCGAGATCGCTCTACATTGGGGAAAGAGCAAATCCCAGATAATGGCCATGCCAATTCTTTCCCAAGGAAAGAATTTGATTATGTGGTAGTTCGCTATTGTAAGCGTTCAATGCATAGGTGTCGATGATTAAGCATTCGACAACCTAAGCTGTCAACAATTCAATAGGAACCCAATGTACTTTTTGTTTCCATGTTGTATGGTTTATATAGTGTGAAGCTTTGGTATTATAAGTTTAATTTTTTACAGGTTGCTAGTTTTCTCAAACTTTGTGTGTGCAGTTATTTACTTGAGTGTGTACTGACTATTTTTTCTCTGATTGGTTGAGAGTCTGGTTTTCCCGGAGATTCACCATGTTCTTTTTGCTTTTCTCTGTATGATTTTAGTTCAGCTGAGAAGAAGAGGTCATTGTTGAAGGTTTTAGTGTGTCGTATTAGTTAGGTATTTTTTTTATGCAATGTTGATTTTGCTTTCCTTTTGTGGATAGTGACAATAAGTTTAGAACTAGTTTTCTATATGGGTTGTGAAACCTGAGTTCTGACCTCACCTTCCGGTGCAGTATATGGTAGTGATTATGGACATTTTTTGTTGCTTAGATACTGGGTAGGTTTTCCTGCTGGCTCACTTGAAGTAACATCCAATTCACACAAAAACATGGCTCCAGTTAAGACACTGCAGTACATACTTACAAGCCTACTGAAGGATGCTACAAGTTAGTGTGCATGTTTATGCTTTGAAAGATCGAATATTCTCTTTAGTTATTTATGTCAACTCTTGAATTTGGAGTATATGTAGTAGAAAGGAATAAGTATGAATTATTATGTGTTCATTGTATTTTTGTGCCATGTTTTCTGCATAAGTAATGGGTTCCTAGGTTTATACTGGACTAACAACCACCAGGGTCTTTACAAGTCCAAACTCAGGGATAATTTTAAATATTATCCTAGTTCACTTAAAAGTTAGTAGGAGAACAAGGTTACAAGGAGAAATGTAGTAATATCATGCAAAATCAGGGATAGTTGAGCAGTATCAACTAGCTTTTAACCCAGTAATATTGCTTTCATTGTTTTACCCGCGGTGGTGGTGCTGCGGTAGCGTTGTCGCTTCACAGTAAGACGCTGTCCAGTTCGATTCTCAGCTAGAGCGTCTTCTGCGTGGAGACATGCGTGAATAGACGTACCTTCGTTGAAGGTTAAATGTCAGGGCTGGTAACTCGGCACATAAAAATCAACTACCAATCATTAGCGGACCGGAGTTCCACTGTGGCAAACCCTAACCAGGAAAAGCCGAAAGACACAACAAGTCTGATGATTTTCTTTGTAGCGCTGGTGACCAGTTATTTCCACAGATAAGTGAATGTAGTTTTGTCTTAGTGTTTTTGTAGTTTATTTGCCAAGTAAATTGGGTAGACCAGTTTATTTTGACGGGAGGATTAGTCTTGCATAGTATGCCCATATCATGAGACATCTTATATACTGTTCTATACTGCACTTCCTTATTCATTTGTATGTAGCAAGTTAAAATGCTATGTGTGTTTTGCTCCCATGTAGAGATTTTGGTTGTGGTTTAGTTCTCCTGTTTACTTTGAGTTGGTTTTTCATTTGGGTAGTTGTTACAATCACAGGTTATATATTATATTATTAAGTTATGTTATCTTATAGTGTGATGATTGGGGAGAGATGGGCAAAGGCTGTCAGCCTAGTCAAATATAATTTGATACATAATTCTATCAACTGTATAAATAAATGTAAAATACAGGCATGTTTTCTTGATAATAAATGTAAAATACAGGCATGTTTCTTGAGAGCAAAGAATACTGTGAAATGTGGAACTGCAAAATATGTGACAACATTGCACTCTACTGGCCCAGTGAAGCATGTTGTAACTCTTTCATGTTAGAATTTGGCTCAACTGCGACTGGATGAAGGTTTCATGCCCATTGTTTTAAGGATAAAGTTTAAGACCAGAATTTAGATATGGAAGGTGCTTTATTGCTGTAGTTTCTGTTAGAATATACATGTGAAATGTCTTCTATTGTTGTAAGTTTCTGTGCAGGTGTTAGATTGCTAAATAATGCAGTTTGTTTGCCTGGGAAAACCTAAGTGTCAAAAATTATGTAATTTGGGGAGGGACCCAGCAAATATGTTTGTTAGTAATGTTTAAATACTATTTCTCAGAAGAGACTGGAAGCATTTTGATCTCGATATCCAACTTACCAGCACTCTGCCTTATGCTCACATGTAAGTTTTAGCACTGTGATTTCTTGTAGGAATAGTTAAAGCTAGTAAATATTAATTAGGTATTTTTCTTTGAAATCAGACCTGCCCTACTGTAGTATTTTAAGTTTCTGTGTGATCTCTGAACTCTTAGATATCTCTGTGGTGTAGTAGTTTTGTCTTGTGTTTTAATTATTTATTATTAAATATTTTTAAAACCTTCTACCTGTGGCTGATTTGTATAGAGATAAGCTCTAGAGTGCATTGCATATTTATAGAGGTTATTGTAATAAGCCACTCTAAAGTAAGCCTTGACTGTTAGTCATACTACCATTGGATATTAATATTGCACAGTAATAATTGGACACCCTTTTAGGGGCCTTGTAGTAGCTGATATTATTAACTGGGTGATGGCAGTAATTACTACCGTATAGTCTGGGTAAAGGGGCATAGTTGGAGAATCTGTGTCAGTCTTTCCCAGGAGTGTCTGTGAAGTTGTATAAATACTTATCTCAAATTGTGTGTGTGTTGTGTCAGCTACTTGGCAGGGGCACGAAGCACTGGTTGGACAGAGAGGGTACTGGAGGTTTTAGCTTGCCCAGTTAGGCTGAGACATGGACCTTATAGCTGTGCCAGTGGGGAGTCTTATTGGGGACCTGGTGAGCAAGGGAGCAACCAGCCCCAGACTGACTGTGATCTCTGTGTGCACTTAAGGGAAATTGTACTTTACTGTGTGTATTAGTTATCCTCCTTTCCTCTTCTATGAGATGACTTCCCTGGTGTTAGTGGTGAGGATTGAGGCTCCTTGATTGCTGAGCCAGGGCACAGTCGTCACAAGTGTTTGGCAATGGTGGGATCTTCTTCACATACTAATTGGCTTGTAGTGGTGTGGGTAGAGCGAATTCCTGTAGCTTATGTACATTAATCTCTAAAAGTGTTTTGTACTCTAAAACAGCCATGCAGTGTATACTCAGAGTTCAGATCACAATTGTTTTATTTCTTTTGTTAGCTTAGTGTTAGTCACGGTGAGCAGCAGCATGTCAGGAGAAAAGTATGGTAAGCTGACAAGGAGCCAGCTGGCGGAGATGTGCCAGGCTAGGGGACTGGTGCATGGAAACCTGACTAAAGGAGACCTGATTGCAGCCTTGGTTACAGCTGCATCAAAGAACAGCAGCCTGGAGGACACAATCAGACTGACAGTGAAGATACAATATCCTTGGAGAATGGATAGCTCAACCTTTCTTTAGTGGACTTAAAAATCCAGCTGGAGATAAAGAGACTTGAGTTGGAGGCCAGGCGTATGGAACTAGAAGCAGCCATGAAAATGAGGAGTCTACAAGCTGAGGAATATGAACAGCAGAGGAGGCATGAGAGGGAAATGTTGACTCTTTGCCAGAGTCATGGAAGTAATGGGGAAGAGAGTAACTGGACCCCAGAAGCACAAAAGGTCAGTAAATTTCTTCCACAGTTTAAAGAGGGGGATAATTTTGATAGCGTCATTCATATCTTTGAGCAGTTATGTAAACAGTATGAAGTTGACCAAAGGCTCTGGGTACGGTTCCTGACCCCCTTACTCCATGGTAAATCTGTAACTTCTTTAGCAAAAATGCATAACACTGACTGTTTTGATTATACTGCTGTAAAAAGACATCTATTATAATATTTTAAGATAACACCTGAAATGTATAGGAAAAGGTTTCGTGAGCATAGATGCAAGGCAGATGAAAATGTATGTGAATATGTTGTTGAACTGAGCACTTATTTTCATAGCTGGGTGAGTGGATGTCAGGTCACCACTTTTGAAGGGCTGGCAGACCTTTTGGTAAGGGAACAAGCCCTTAGCACTTTGCCTGAGGACATGAGGATCTGGTTAGCTGAAGTGTGCTACTTCAGAGGAGTTGGGAAAGAAGGGAGACCTATACCTAGCAGGCAGGGCAGCCCTGGAAAGGAAAGGGACCCCCAGTACTGTTCATGGGACTAAAGGAACCCATGGTGGGCAGCACAGACTGCCCCAACAGAATCCGCCAGTAGCAAGGGGAGCCACTAGTCCAGTTACATGTCCAGGAGCTAGGCTTAAATGTTTTGAATGCAACCAGTGGGGCCATGTTGCATACAGATGTCCAAGGAGGCAATGTGGGGAACCAAAGGTGAGGGAGCCAGTAAGTGGTAAAGACAAAATGCCAATAGTGGGTTGTCTTGAGACAACAGGGGTATGAAACTACCATCCTGTAGATGTCCTGAGAGGGAAGGATTTGGATGAGGCAGTACTATGTGCTTATGCAGTTACATGCAGTGAGGCTAGGAGACAAGCATGTAGGTCTGGTAGCCTGGGAGACACCCAGACAGACTGCATACTTGCAGCCAGGACTGCTGAGGTGGTTACTTCAGGGAGTGAGCTACGCTGTAGAAGTGAGACTGAACGTGAGCCACAGCTGCTTGTGGGTACTGATATTCCCTTGGACAGGGTAACTGCAAAGGTAGAGGTGAGTAGTAGTACCCAGGCTGACAGTGAGGCACCACTGTCAGAGTATGCCCTACTTCCTGTGGAAGGGGAGCTGGGAAGGGTTACAAGGAAAGACTTGAGACAAGCTCAGCTCTCAGACCCTATATTGCAAGGCCTGAGACAGGTAGCTAGGGAGGCACCTGATTCTCAAGGGAAGGGGGAATCTGTATACTGGAACAAAGGGTTACTGTGCAGAGAGTGGACCCCTGAGGGAGGGCTGGAAGGTGAGAGAATACAGCAGTTGGTAGTGCCTAGAGCTTACCTTCTGGCACTTCTAGCCATAACCCATGATATTCCCTTTCAAGGTCATATGGGCATAAAACATACAAAGAGGCATGTTATGCAAACCTTCTATTGGCCTGGAATTGCCAGAGATGTAACAGGGTACTGCAGGTCCTGTGAGCAGTTCCAAAAGGTAAGCAAGGCAGGAGACAGGGTAAGATCTTCTTTGATGCCTTTGCCTGTGATTGAGGAGTCATTTCAGAGGGTAGCTATGGATATTGTGCATCCCCTTAGTACCCCAAGTTCCACAGGGAAAAAGTATATCCTAGTGATTGTAGATTATGCTACACGATACCCTGAGGCAGTGGCTTTGTCCTCCTTTGAGGCAGAGAAGGTGGCAAATGCTTTGTTATAGATTTTCAGCAGAGTAGGTTTCCCAAAGGAAATACTGCCTGACAGAGGTGCCAATTTTATGTCAGATCTGCTAGCTTGTCTGTGGAAGTCCTGTGGGGTGAAACACATAAAGACCACCCCCTACCATCCCCAAACTAATGGTCTTGTTGAGAGGTTAAACTCTACAATCAAGTCCATGCTACAGGCATTTGTAGATCAGTTTAAGAGAGAGTGGGACAAATATTTGCCCCATCTGTTGTTTGCTTACAGAGGGGTTCCCCAGGAATCCACAGGGTTTTCACCCTTTGAGTTGCTGTATGGACATAGAGTGAGGGGACCTCTAGATTTAATTAGAGATGAGTGGGAAGGTGAGTGTGAGTCTCACAAGGAGTCTGTTGTGGCATATGTCCTGAACCTCAGGACAAGGCTCAATGAACTCTTGGGCCTGTCCCAGGAGAACCTGTCAGAAGCCCAACAACAGAAAAAGGTGTGGTATGACAGGAATGCTCGAGCTAGAGAGTATGCTGTAGGGCAGCAGATGATGGTTCTCATTCCTCTCAGACACAACAAGTTGCAAGCAGCTTGGGAGGGACCCTACAAGGTGGTAAGAAAAGTAAGTGATGTTAACTACATGGTGAAAGTGCTAGGCAGATGGCAGGGGCACAAATTGTACCATGTTAACATGATGAAACCTTACCATGATAGGGAGCCCATTGTGCTGAGCATTTGCAGTGGATTGCAGGAGGAGTCTGAGGGAGATCTGGGGACTGATCTCCTCAGTGAGGCTCGGGCTGACACCTCAGTGGAAGGGGTAGCAGTGTCCCAGCAGCTATCTCCTACCCAGGTTCGAGAAATCCAAGCAGTGTTGCAGGAATTTGGGGACATGTTCACTGGGAAACCAGGGTGCACCCACCTGGTGCAGCACCAGGTGGATACAGGACCCCAAAGGCCTATTAGGCAGGCCCCTTATTGGATGCCTGAGAGAGTCAAACAGACTCTGAGGGAAGAGGTACAAAAGATGTTGGAAAGATTCAAGAGTCCAACAGTCCTTGGGCCTCACCAGTGGTACTGGTGCCAAAGAAGGATGGCAGCACCAGGTTCTGTGTGGATTACAGGAAATTAAATAATCACACAGAGGCAGATGCTTACCCCATGCCTAGGACAGATGAGGCCCTAGAGCAGCTGGATGGGGCTAAGCATCTTACAACCATTGATCTTAGCAAGGGTTACTGGCAGGTGCCCTTGACTCCCAGTACTAGAGAGAAGTCAGCCTTTGTGACTCCTTTTGGTTTGTATGAGTTCACAAAGATGCCCTTTGGGATGAAGAATGCCCCAACGACTTTTCAGAGGCTGGTAGATTATATCTTAGCAGGAGCAGGAGGGTTTGCCCTTGCTTACATGGATGATATTGCTATCTACAGCCATTCCTGGCAAGAGCACCTTCAGCATGTCAGGGAGGTGCTGGGCAGACTACAGAGGGCAGGGTTGACCATTAAGCTGAGCAAAAGTCAGGTGGGTATGGCAAAGGTCTCCTACCTAGGACATAGACTGGGGAGTTGTAAGTTAAGGCCAGAACCTGCCAAAGTGGAAGCTATTCAGTCATGGCCTGCACCTGCTACCAAAAAGCAGGTGAGGGCATTCTTAGGGACAGCAGGGTACTACAGAAAGTTTGTTCACAATTATAGTACCATAGCTGCTCCCCTCACAGACCTGACAAGGAGGAACAGGCCAGATAGGGTAGTGTGGACCCCAGCATGTGACCAGGCATTTCAGAAGCTTAAGGAAGCTTTGGGAGGACCCCCTCTGTTAGCCAGTCCAGACTACAGCAAAGACTTTGTTGTGCAGGTGGATACTTCAAACTATGGGGTGGGGGCTGTACTTAGCCAGATTTCCTCAGAGGGAAAAGAACACCCAGTGGTTAATCTCAGTCGTAGGCTCCAACCCAGGGAGGAATGCTATGCAGCGGTAGAAAAGGAATGTCTAGCCATAGTGTGGGCACTACAAAAACTTCAGACTTATCTGTATGGAAGAAAATTCACTGTGATGACAGATCACAACCCACTAACATGGTTAAACAGAGCCAGTCAGCAAAATGTCGAGTTGCTAAGATGGAGTCTGGGGTTGCAAGCATATGATATGTCAGTACAGCACTGCAGTGGGAGTAGCAATGCCAATGCAGATGGGCTCTCAAGACAGGGAATGGGGTGAGGTACACCCAGATAGACCTGACACTCTCAAGCGATGTTTCTCAAGGGGCACTTGAAACACTTGCTTGAGTTCCCCGGGGGGGAGACTATTGGGGAGAGATGAGCAAAGGCTGCCAGCCTAGTCAAATAGAATTTGATACATAATTCTATCAACTGTATAAATAAATGTAAAATACAGGCATGTTTTCTTGATAACAAATGTAAAATACAGGCATGTTTCTTGAGTGTAAAGAATACTGTGAAATGTGGAACTGCAAAATATGTGACAACATTGCACTCTACTGGCCCAGTGAAGTATGTTGTGACCCTTTCATGTTAGAATTCAGCTCCACTACGACTGGATGAAGGTTTCATGCCCATTGTTTTTAGGCTAAAGTTTATGACCAGAATTTAGATGTGGAAGGTGCTTTGTTGCTCTATTTTCTATCAGAATATACATGTGAAATACCTTCGATTGTTGTAAGTTTCTGTGCAGGTGATAGATTGCTAAATAATGCAGTTTGTTTGCCTGGGAAAACCTAAGTGTCAAAAATGATGTAATTTGGAGAGGGGCCCAGCAAACATGTTTGTTAGTAATGTTTGAATACTATTTCTCAGAAGAGACTGGAAGCATTTTGATCTTGATATCTAACTTACCAGCACTCTGCCTTATACTCACATGTAAGTTTTAGCACTGTGATTTCTTGTAGGAATAGTTAAAGCTAGTAAAGATTAATTATTTTTCTTTGAAATCAGACCTGTCCTACTGTATTATTTTAAGTTTCTGTGTGATATCTGAACTCTTAGATATCTCTTTGGTGTAGTAGTTTTGTCTTGTGCTTTAATTATTTATTATTAAATATTTTTAAAACCTTCTACCTGTGGCTGATTTGTGTAGAGATAAGCTCTAGAGTACATTGCATATTTATAGAGGTTATTGTAATAGGCCACTCTAAAGTAAGCCTTGATTGTTAGTCATACTACCATTGGATATTAATATTGCACATTAATAATTGGACACCCTTTTAAGGACCTTTTAGTAGCTGATATTATTAACTGGGTGGTGGCAGTAATTACTACCATATAGTCTGGGTAAAGGGGCACAGTTGGAGAATATGTGTCAGCCTTTCCCAGGAGTGTCTTTGAAGTTGTATAAATGCTTATCTCAAATTGTGTGTGTGTTGTGTCAGCTACTTGGCAGGGGCACAAAGCACTGGTTGGACAGAGAGGGTTCTGGAGGTTTTAGCTTACCCAGTTAGGCTGAGACCTGAACCCTATAGCTGTGCCAGTGGGGAGTCTTATTGGGGACCTGGTGAGCAAGGGTGCAACCAGCTCCAGACTGACTGTGATCTCTGTGTGCACTTAAGGGAAATTGTACTTTACTGTGTGTATTAGTTATCCTCCTTTCCTCTTCTGTGAGACGACCTCCCTAATGTTAGTGGTAAGGATTGAGGCTCCTTGATTGCTGGGCCAGGGCACGGTCATCACATATAGTATATTGTTATATTAAAGTATAGTATAGCATTTTAGTGGGGTGTAGGCAGAAGCAACATTTGCACAGACAAGGTTAAGCATGATATTTATTTACTGACATCAGATTACTGGGAAAGTCTAACCCAGTTGGTGCCCATTTTCATTGAAGGCCCAGGGAGAAAAGTTCCACGGTATTACAAAAACATTCTGAGAACAATAATTGGTAATCTATTAGTGAAGTACCTCACAGGATGTGCAGTAGCAAGTCCCACCCAAAACCCACCTTTCCTCCAAGATTTCCTGATAGTGTGGTAAATCTACTGGGTCTATATTAGATCAACAACGTTTTAAGACTCGAATCACTAAAGATCAACCTTTAGTGATCGATGTATTAAAACTTCAAATTGTAATAAAATTATTTAAAATAACAAAACAAACAAACAAAAGGTTGTAAGCAGGGGGGCAAGCCCCCCTGCACTGCCCACCCCCGCTACTTAAATATACCAACTCCGAGATTGTGCTACAGTGCAGGAAATGGAAATCTGACATTTCCACACTGTATTGCGATCTCGGAGTTGGTATATTAAAGTAGCGGGGGTGTGGGGGTGAAGGAGGGCTTGCCCCCCTGCATAAAACAATTTATGACAGTTTGCCTGTCTTAGTATTTTTTTTTTCGGATTCGAAATCTTTAAACTTCGACCATATGGTGTCGACCATATGTGTATTCGGAGTTTGAAGTTTCCATTCTGATAGTATAGACCCAATCTATTAAATATTCATGCATGTGCCACTATCAATATTGATCTGTCTGTCATAGCAAAAACTAAGAATATGGCTGGCAGCACTGCAGTGTCCAAGTAAACTAATGAGGCTGTTAAAAAACCCATCCATAAAATTAAAAGGTAGACTAACTCTGAGCAACAGGAATTAACTACTCTCTGTAAACAAGGAACCACAATCAGTGGATCAGTTAACTATCCACTTTATAGATATTTCAGTCAGCTGTATGGGTTCCTTAGATTTGTTCTTTGTCCTGGATAGCCTCGCTACATGAGCCTTGTACTAAAGTTGTCGACAGTTTTCATTTGAAGTACAGATGGTTTAGCTATAGAAGTGAGTTGAAAGTTGGTATCAGAACTATTCAAAATAAAACATATTAGTCTGAAGTGTGATGCACACATTTCTTGTTCTAAGAAGTATAAATTACCAGTGAGCACAGAGTAAAATTTATCGAAGTTTGTGCAAGATGGTTATTTTGCTACTGATTTTGCTCGTCCTGAGATCAGTTTTATGTTCCTTTCTACAGGTGGATATAACTGTGTGTTGCAGAGGTAACATGAACATTATATTCTGTAATTGCATTGCTTTCAGTTTTTCCTCCTGATCAGTAATGACTGTATCCCGAACCTGAATGTGCAATGTTGAAAGCACTCTATGGATCTGGCTACAGAGATCAAGAGGATTTCATGACTAAGTTTCTGTATACTTGGCAGCCCTGCTTCTAGCTTCACTTTTATTGATAGCAAAACACCATACTGTGCATTTTTTGAACCAGTGCCTTTCAAGTACATCTGCAACCAATGTATGCATGATGTCACATGGAAATCTGCATACCTGTCAGTCACCGGCTGCTTCCAAACCCCTTTCCCTCATCAATCATTATGGATACTCCCACTTCTGTGTAGACCTGGGTGCAAGGTACTTCACTAACAGATTACCCAATGATTTTACAAGCTTCAAAAATATCACGAAACATCTACTGTTTAAAAACTTATAGCAAATTAGACATAATGTGGCAACATTAGTTAAAAACAGATACAACTTATATATTTTATTTATTTATTTGTCTTTGTTGATCAGGGAATTCTGATTGGGTGAAGCCCATTTTCAGTGAAGGCCTGGGAAGAAAAGTTCCACCACAGTACATTTATATTAAGAAGTTACATTTCTCATGAAACAACAAACATAATTACAAGACAGGTATATACAGTAAAGTATTTCCATTAACAATTATAAGTCTATACAGTGGCTGCAGCTCCAGTAAATGGGTTGATACAACAGAAGTGAAACATTCTCTTGATTCATACAACAGAACTGAAACATTATTGTAAAGATGTTTAGTGTTCTTTCATTTTGGTATAAATAATTTATTAGAGGAATTTTAGACAGTTTTTAGAAGTTTTAGGTAAGCTAGTGTAATACATACAGGAATTGCAATATGAAGTGGGGAAAACAAATTATTGCATAGCTAGAGAAAGTTAGGAAGCGAGTGGAAAGGCACAGTAAGAAGTATAAGGTATGAATTATAACTTGTTCATATTTAGGAATATTGTTATCCTGGGCTTGATAAGAACAGAGACAGAGTTGGGTTAAGAACTATTTCAGAATGTTTTTAAAGGACTTCAGGGAGGGTATTGACCTAAAGGATACAGGTAAGGAGTTCCAGGCCTTAGCAACATGGTATAAATATAGACCATGCCAAGCAGATTTAATGGCTTGTAGACAGAGAGAAGTTTTTCCTCACTGGAACAGAATGACAAAGTCCAAAGAAAGTGGTGTAGAATGGTACTTAGTGCCAGACAAGTAGATGTATGCTGGATAATTTGATAGGTGGGAAGAAGCTTTGTACATGTTAGTTAATGGGATAGTTTTAGCAAATTTAGGGGCAGTCCTGGTGTACATTTTAAGTTTCCCATACAAAGATCTAAGTTGAACTTGAAAATGGGCAGGGAATGAACTTTGTATTATGTGGATGGAGGGTCTGTTTCATAGCAGTGGTATCCTCTGTGAAATATGATGCTTAGATCCCTAGACGGAGTATTTCTGAGGTAATTTGACTTACTAATGTGCAGTAAATCCATCAGTAATGGATCAGAGGATGCCTTCTACACCAGACACATGTCACATCTTAGCAGTCTGCAGGGTACCAAGTATAGTGACAGGGCTTTCATTTGGTCCTTGTAGGACATTTAGCAAATTATCTTTGTGGACTTTCCAGTTGCTGCATGTGTCTGAACAGATAAATGCCAAAGGGGGCATTATATGCAATGACTGGCCCAATGAGGTCTGAGTAAAGGGGATCAATGACATATATAGATCTAGACACAATCCCATTTGTTTATAATCTGTGCAATATAGAAGGACTTTCTAGCTACAATAGACAGATGTTGGTCAAAAGTCAAGTCACTGTCCACATAAGTTCCCAAATCCTAAACAACTGTGTCCATTCTTAGAGAGGTATCGTCAATGCGGTAGTTCCTTTGGGTAGATGACTTAATTTAGTTTCAGACCATGATTTTGGCACCAGCTACTTATTTGAGACCAATCTTCCTGCAGGACGGCCAAGTCATTTTGGGATTCAATGACTGCTCCTAGCTTGCAGTCATCTGCAGAATTAGTCATTATCACTACCTTTTATCATTATTATAATTTTTAGTCAGTATTTACCCTTATGTATTCCAATTTCTTTTTCCCTCTTGCCTTTTCATCTTAATCTACCTCCTGCCACCTTTTTCCACCTTATGCATGCATGCTATACATGCATTCTCATCTCTCACATCTCAAATACTCCTCTATTCAAACTATTATAAATAGCTCTGACAATATTATGAGTCTCTGAACATGTACCATGACTAAAAATAGCCTTATTTTATTTAGTTTATATTTCTTCTTATTATGAGTTACATTACTCAATTATTTGCTTATACTACACTGTGAGTTTCTTTATATTTGATTTGTAAAATGAACTCATGTATTATTAATTGATTTTTTTTACATATTGTTAACTGAATGTTTATATACTGAATTTTTTTTTTACATATTATTAACTCAGTGTCTGTTTACTGTAAAATGGTTGTAACTGGAGCTTTTCTCCTCGGTTCTCCACTGAAAATGGGTCTCTGGCCCAGATGGACAAACCCGATTAACAAATGTCAATAAATATATAAATAAATAAACTATTAGTTTTTATTATCCAATATGCTCCCTCATTATTTGCTATTAGAAGTGACTTTAGATGTTGCATTATTAAGTGAGAGGATTTTAAATTTTGTTTTGCATGTCAGAGAGATCTGGGGGGGGGATAGTAGTATCCTTTTTTTGGGGGGGGGCAAGATTTACAAAGCCAAGTTTTAATGGCTGTTAAAATTTCCTGAGTATTTTTCTGGAGATGTGCCAGGTTATCTGATGTGTACATGAGAGTAGACTCATCATCTTATTGTATTTGGGATGCCTGTTGTGTGGAACTGTGGAGGGTGTTGGTGAGAATGTTAAAGAGGAGGAGACCACGCATAGAGCCTTCTGGTACAAACATGGTGACTAGGAGGTATGTAGAGAAGGTGGAAAGCCATTTTACTGACCAATACCTATCAGACAAGTAGCTTTTGAACCATAGAAGGATGGGCTGTGATACACCTAATGTGGACATTTGAAGTAGAAGTTTGCTGCAACAAACTCTGTTGAAGACTTCAGACAAGTATAGAAATAAGGAGGAGACTAGTTTGTTCTTATTTCTAGCTTCATTGCAAGTATCTATAAGGGTTAGAAGTGCAGTGTTAGTATTGTGGAAGGTATGGAAACTTTGTTGTTTGAGGGATAGGAGATAGTTTAGCAGTTGTTTTTGAGTACATTTTTCAAGTATTTCAGAGGTGGTGCGTTTAGAATAATGGCTGAGGTCTTCACCTCATACATACAAAATACATGGTTTGATTTTGATCTTGGGTTATTAATTAAGCTTAAAATGGCCTTTTAGGGCAATTAGCCTACCATTCTCCTACGAACCTAAGAGTACTATATTTCTAACTTTAGTAATGTCAATTAAATTTCCTCCTTTGTGTAGAAAGATAATGTGTGAATTGAAAAAAAAGGAACTGGGAATGGGTCCACTGTTTGAAGGTTTCCTATGTCTTCGCTTATCAGGTCCACAATAATTCTTTCCATAGTCTTGCATACAAGACTAGTCAAATTTACAGATCTGTAGATCCCTGTGCCTTTTGATGGTCTGCCTTTGTGTATCAGGATTATGAATGCAGTCCTCCATTCACAAGGAATAAAGCCTGCTTGGAGGCTGTTGTTGAGTAGAGAGTCTAGTGTGCCTGATAGGTTGTGTTTCAAGTTATTCTGGAGGCATCCTGGTATATTATCAAGGCCCAGTAATGCACTGTTTAGCTTTGAAGGGTGAAGGAGGGCCTATTCTTTAGTAATAGTTGCAGGAGAACTGGTAGAGGGAATTTCCGGGGGCTAACTAGGGGTGATGGGGGTTGAAAATGGAGCAAAATTTATCAGACAGCAAATTTGCTATACTCCCCCAATTCAGTATAGGAAGTTCCAGTTACTATTAGTTCAGCACACTGTTGGGTGTTTGCTTGTACTGGCATTCTGCAAGGGCCATTTAAAGGTATTTAAAGACCACTCGATGTGAATGATCTTTATATGTTATTAATAAGATAATCATTTTTACATCAGTGACCAAGATTGAGATGTTTGTGCTTAAAGGGACAATCCCAGCGTTTAAAATTTGGGTATGAATTCAGGATGACTAACAACTGTCTGTTAGCAAAGTGACATACATTCCAGCCCACAGTGTCATTTTAGATAAATTATATTGTACATCACCTTCCCCAGTCCTATATTACTTTCCAATGTGGACAAAACCCTCATTTTTGTTCCTATCAGTTTTCTGGTGGAGTTAAACTCTGGACTTGCATCTTCCTTGTTCTTTGTCTATAGAAGAATTTAGTTATTTTCATTTTCTGGTTTAAGTCTTTCTCCCTAATGGTTTTCTGCAGATAATGCATAAAGGTATAACATAAAAAATATTGGAGTAGGATGTTAAATATAGCTGCATAGTTCTAACCCACAACATCTGTATTGTCTTATTATGTGTTGCCATTACAACAATGAGGAGGGTGAAGGAGATTACAGTACACTAATTTAAAAGATACATGGAGCATTGTATATAACACTGAATGAAAGCTAGCGACTGCTGTTACTGTACACTTCCTTAGCAGCACTTTTGCTATTTAGTGAGTGTAAAATAAAAAAAAGAAGAAAATGAACAAAAAGAACTGTGTGTGTGATTGTATGCATGCATGACAGTGCGAGTGAGATCAAGCAAGCTATTAGTTTACACTCGCTAAGCAGCCCTTTTGCTGTTTAGCGAGTGTAAAAGTAAAAATAAAACAGTGTGTGCATGTATTTCTGTGTATGTGTGTTTATATTTATGTCCATTTTTGTGAGTGTATGTGTGCTTGCATGAATGAGAGCAAAAGTGTGTGTGTGTGCCTGCGTGTGTATGTATATACAAATGTGAAGAGAGAAAGGAATCAAGCAGCAGCAGTTAAGAGGTTTGCATACCTCTCATTTCTTAGCTCAAGATCATCATCATCATCATCATCATCCCCCTTTTTCCCATTTACATGGGGTCAGGGTATCGTATTAACTGTCGCCAACTCTCTCAATTCAGTGCCACTCTCCTGCCTTCTTCAACACTCATGCCTGACTGTCGCAGATCTTCTTTCACACAATCCATCCACCTCTTTGCTGGATGCCCTTGCTTCCTCTTGCCTTCTTCCTGTCTGTGCCAAATCTCCCTCACCAGATTGTCTTCTGCTTTTCTACACATGTGCCCATACCATTGTAATCTGTTCTCTTTGATCTTTTCTGCAATTGGAGCTACTTTGGCTTCTGCTCTTATGTCCTCATTTCTTCGCCTGTCCCACAGTGTGCATCCTACCACCTTTCTCAGGCACTTCATTTCCATCACCTCTAGCTTCTTCAACTGTTCTGCCTTTACTGCCCAGGTTTCTGTACCATACAGTAGTACTGGTCGCACCACTGTCTTGTACACCTTACTTTTCAGCTTCTTTGGCATTCTTCTCTCATAGACTACACCTGATACTCTATGCCAGTTGGCTGCAGCCCCTCTGATTCTAGCTTTGACCTTCTCCTCAACCACCCCTCCCAGATACTTGAAGCAGTTTACCTGTTCCACTATCTTCCCATCTATCTCTATTCTCAGCTTCTTCTGATTTCCCCAATCTGCTACCATTACCACTGTCTTATCTGTGCTTAGTTTCATCCCATGTGCCTTCAGATTTGCATTCCATTCTCCTATCCTTTGCTGAAGTTCTAGATCAGAGTCTGCCTGTACTGCCACATCGTCTGCATACAGCAGCTTTGTTGCTCTGACCCCTCCAACCTGTTTGCTGATGTAGTCCATTACCAGTATGAACAGCAGTGGGCTCAGAGCTGAACCCTGGTGTACACCCACTCCCACTGGGAACCCCTCAGTGAGGCCAAACACTGTTCATACTTGAGTCACTGGGTCCTTGTACATAGCCTGTACTAATTCTACCAATGTTTCTGGGACTTCAAACCACCGCAGTACTGCCCAGATCAGCTTTCTAGGGACCTTGTCATATGCTTTCTCCAAGTCTAGGAAAGCCCAGTTTGACTCTCTCCTCTTCTCTAGTTTCTTCTCAAGTATATGTCTCAATGCATCGGGTCAATTGTGCTGCATCCTGATCTGAATCCGAACTGTTCATCTCCCATCTTACGTTCTACTATTCTGCGTATCCGTTTATCAATCACCCTCTCCAGAACTTTCATGCAATGTGGTAGGAGTTTGATGCCTCTGTACTGTCCAAAGTTGTGGATGTCCCCTTTGTTCTTGTACACTGGCATGAGTATGCTTATTCTCCAGTCATCTGGGATATGCATTTCTCTCCACACTGCAATTAGTACCCTCAGGAGCCATTTCTCCCCTAGCTCACCCAGCATCTTTATCATATCTGCTGTGACCTCATCTGAGCCTGCTGCTTTCCCTGACTTCATTTTCCTTAGTGCTGCTCTTACTTCTTCTAAGCTGGGCTCCTCTTCTACTCTCATTGTAGGCTGTTTCTGGGGCAGTACCGCTTCTGTGGGGTTTTCTTCATTCAGAAGCTGCTGGAAATACTCCTTCCATCTGCCTTTGATGTCCTGTGGGCTGGTATGCAGGTTGTTGCTGGAATCCCTTATGAAGGGTGTCTGACTATCTTCTTTATCTTTCTGTCTTTGCCTTGCAACCTGGTATAGTTTCTTTGTGCCCCTTACTGAGTCACTTTCCAGAAGCTGATAGAGTGCCTCTGATGCCCTATTCTTTGCTATTGCAACTTCTTTCTTAGTTTCTTTGTTAGCCAACCAGTAGTCTTTCCTAGCTTGGTCAGTCTTTTCAATCTCCCACTTCTTCCTGCACTCCTTCTTTCTTTTGATTACTTCCTGCACTTCTGCATTCCACCACCAGCTTTCCTTATGTACCTTATTTCCATAACTGGCTCAGCCACATATCTTTTCTGTAATCCTAACACATGCTGTTTTTAGGCACTGCCACTCTTCTTCAACTCCACCTATTTCCTCCTCTTCCTGGGGTGCTAGAGCCCTGAGTAATTCCTTGAACTGCTGTACTTTCTCTCAAGTCAACTTCCAGGCCTTCAGCCTGGCCTCTGTTGACCTTAGAGCCTTCTCTGACCACTGCTTGCAGCTGATTGTGGCAACTACTGGTTTATGCTGTGAACCGACTGTTTCAATGGGGATGACTTTGCAATCATGGATTCTACCCCTGTGCCTTTTCCTTACTAGGAGGAAGTCTACCTGAGTTGCATGTTGGCTACTCTTGTATGTGTTCTTGTGACTGTCTCTCTTTCTGAACCATGTGTTGGCTACTATCAAGCCATTTGCCAGACAGAAGTCTAGAAAGGCTTCTCCTTCTTTATTCCTATTGCTCCACCCATGTGGACCCAGGCAGTCCTCATATTCTGTTCTGTCTGTCCCAATATGTGCATTTAAGTCACCCATTATCAACACCAATTCATGTTGTCCTGCTTTATCTAGTAGGTCCTGCAACTGCTGTCTGAATGCACTCTTTTCCTCACTATCACAACCCTGCTGTGGGGCATAGGCTGAGATTATGAATACTGTCCTATCATTACACTGGAGTCTGATTGCCATGAGTCTGTCATTAATTCTGATGATATCCCTCACTGACTTCTGAAGCCTCTGTCCCACCACAATTCCTACACCATTTCTAGCCTGTCCACCACCTGAGTAGTAGAGTCTGGATCCCAAGCCAAGTGGCTTTGTTGCACTGCCCTTCCATCTCATCTCTTGGATACATAGGATGTCCAGCCTCCTCCGTATCATCATGTCATCCACTTCTAAGCTGCGTCCTGTCAGTGAACCTACATTAAGCGTAGCAATTCTCAGTTCATGGCAGGTTGGTTGGTTTTATGTCCAGCTTTCACTCAACAGAGCTATCCCAGGTAACCCAGGCTGGGCAACTAGACACCGGCCAGTGGTGGGCACACACTGGCCAATAGGGGCACCTATACCCCTCCCACCATCAGCATGGGTCCCTGGTGTGGGTCAGAGAGTAGGCCGGGTCCTCAACCCACTTATCACCGGTAACTACCCATGCCCATTTTTTTTGGTGACAGTCAACATGACCGAATCACCTAGAGCCATATTTTTACACCATTGAGTGGCTAGCCCTGCCACGGCATGGAGTTTGTGATCTGTGTTCTCCTATCTTGAGGATACTGCGCACCACAATAGATGCCCAAAGTGGTTGGTCTTTTTACAACTCTTCCCCCCATTGGGCACCATGTAGAGTCTGTGCTGCTGCCCACAGCTCCATTCATTGGTGAGTTTGAGATGGAAACACTCAGCATGTTTTTTGGACATGGGAGAAACCCCACGGAGACACAGAGAGAACATGCAAACTCCAAACAGGCATTAGTCGGAGGTCAGGATCGAACCTTGTACCTTGTGCATTGGAGGAGATACCTTAACCACTAAGCCATCTGGTCTCTCTTTCTTAGCTCAAGATAGCAGACTAAAATCTAAAATAAAGTGGACATTGGCTCAAAATAGGAACACATAGCGTCATTGAAGTGCTTGTGCAGACATAGACAAATGACTGAAGTGGTCCTAGGGCAAATGTTTCATTTGGATGTCAGGGAAGTGCTTGGGTATACATGGACAAACTAATGAAGTGTCATAGAGGGAAATGTTTCATTTGTTGTTGGTGAAGTGTTTGTGTAGACATGGAAAAACTACTGAAGGGATAACTGCAGGAAATGTTACATATGGTGTGAGTTAAGTGTTTGTGCATACATGGACAAACTACTGGAGGAGTTTCTGGGGAGAATCCTTTATTTGGTATCAGTAAAAGTACTTGTCCAGGGATCAATGGGGGAAATGTTCCATTTGGTGACAGTGAATTGCTTATGGAAACATGGACAAACTACTAAAGAGGTCACGGGGGGAAATGTTTCATTTGATGTCAGTGAAGTGCTTGTGCATACATTGACAAACCACTGAAAGAATCATGGGGGAAATGTTCCATCTGGTGTCAGAGAAGTGCTTGGGCATACATAGAAGAAGTACTGAAAGGATCAATGGGGGAAATGTTTCATTTGATGTTAGTGAAGTACTTGTATAGACATGGACATACTGCTGAAATGATCTTTGGTGGAGATGTTTTATTTGGTGCCGGTAAATGACTGCAGCAATAGTGGACAAATTACAGAAGGGTTCATTTGAGGAAATTATTTGTTTTGTCATCACTGGTGTCTTTCTGCGGGCATCATTGGGGAAATGTTTCATTTGGTGTCAGTGATATGCTTGTGCAGACACAGACAACTTAATGAAGGGATTGTTTGGGGGAAATGCTCCTTTACGTGTCAGTGAACTGCATGGACATACATGGAGAAACTACTGAAGGGATCATTGATGGAAATGTTCCATTTGGTGTCAGTGAAGTTCTTGTGCAGACATGGACAAACTACTGACAGGATCATTGGGGCAAATGTTTCATTCTCAATGAAGTGCTTGTAGTTTATGGACAAACTATTAAATGGATCGCTGGAGGAAATATTTCATTTGATGTTAGTGAAATGCTTTGGCCTAATAAATATAGAATAGAAAAGGTCGTAATATTGAAACTTGTGATACTCCTGCAGATAAGATAATCATTTGTAGATGTGTTTGCACCATGTGTGAGAGTAAATGCCATATTGATCAGTTATGCTATAAAGCGATGTTGGCTTGTCACCTATAACAAAACAGGCTAGTGTTTTAAGTAGAAAGATGTGCTTGACTAAACCAATTTTGCTCTTGAGATCTATGATTAGAGCACTTGATATTTGCCTTTACCCTTGGTCTCATAGATGAAGTTAGTTACAGTTGTTAATGGAATTTATAAACTCTTATTATAAAAACCATTCAGCAAAAACCCTAGAAAAATTCAGCCAAGTTAAAGTCTTTACTGTGGGATACCTTATGCCGCCTGTAGTGGGGGCCCATGGGATATATGTAAATGACTCCTAAGGACATACTAGCATTTCAGTTACATGGCTTCTGAATGTCCGTGACTTAAGTCTTTATGGGTATATTCAGGCCAATAAAGCCAAACCCCACTGCCTGTAGTCATGCTATGTTTCAGACGTTTTGTGACCTTGTCAGTGGAATATAAGTGGATTGTATAGCTATACTTAAGAAATGCAGGGCTTGAAACCCAGCTAATGCACCTCAATATTAAGGCTGCCATTCTGATAGTAGGTCATACTTTATTATATGTTCTGTTATTTGTTAATACAGTTTATTCCAGCTCATATTTCTGCAGCTAATTGCGCACATTTAGTGAAAGCTGCTTGTAAATGGCAAAGACAAAAGGTCATTCAACAAATTACTATATGGACTTGTCAAGTAAGGTTTTACTGTATGTTATCTAATAGATTACTTAATGCTGAATGGAAATCCTTTGCTTGTTTATATCTGTCATCCTTGTTGCCCTTACCTGCATAGCCCAAGTCATGGCTGAAAAGGATCTTCATATCAACTCACTTATCTGGTTAACAAAATTGAACTAAATAAAAATAAAGAGCTTAGTACTTCAACAGACTTGGGAGTTCAGCTATCCTTGCACAATCCTATAACTCATTTCAAGGCATATAGGCCTTTGAATTGGTAGGTGGAAACTTACTGTTAACTGGTAGTGGTAAAAAGTGTTACTTCTTTATACTAAGTTGCTGTTGCACCTGTTAGCTTTGTAAACTGAAATCTTTAAGCCACTGGATGTAGACTGGAATTACACATTGTTCACAGAAATTTGAATCACCTTCCATAGATAGAATGTTTGCACTTCTCTGCTTTAGTACCGCTCATAGAGAATTTGAAGCTACCTGCATGTTGCTGGACTGCACTGAAATTAAATTTTGCATAACTGTTTATCACTCATGACTTCCAAGATGGCTACACACAGATCAACAGATAGGTTTCATAGGTTCATAGGTTCATACTAGGCTATCTGCCCAAGGGCATTTATAAGCCTAGCCCATAGTTATGTGGCTTTCGCCACCCCTTTAGTTTGAATAAAAACTATGCCTATCATTTTGCTGTGCCTCTGTCAAGCAGTGACACTGAAGTAATCCCTGGGGTATATCTGCAATCTCCCATCCATTGGTCAAGATTCCTCTTGAACAAGGCCAGAGAGGTGCTCTGCCTCACATGTACCGGGATTTTGTTCCACAGCATAGGGAGTCTCTGGGTGATGAATCTGTCCCTCCAGCACGTTCTATTTATAACCGTGTCAAGGTTTAAGTCTCCGCCCTTGTGGTTCTGAGGGATCTAGATTTTTTGAGGTGAAGCATATTCATCAAATCTGGGTTTGACATGGCCTTATATGTCAGGCACAGGTCACCTCTGAGCAAGCGGTATGAGACTGAATAGAGCTGGAGTTCTTTCAGTCGGGCAGCATAAGACATATTTTTGAGACCCTTTATCCTTTTGGTGAGGAACTTTTGGGGCCTTTCAAGCTGCAGCAGGTGTCTGGTCAGATACATTCCGAATGGGGCATTGTACTCAATCATAGGTCTAATAAGTGATGAGTACAGGGGGACGATGACCTCCCTTGATCTAGATGTGAATCCCTTCATGATCAGGTGGGTGATATAGAAGGTTTTCCTAACTACTTTAGCAACATGAGTGTCAAACGAAGGCTACTGTCAACCTGGGTCCCCAGATCTCTGATGACTTTTTCTGTGCTCAGTGGATTGCCACCTATATGGTAGCTAGGGGTAACCTTGTTTTTCCCGAAGGGTATGACTATGCATTTTTGGCGTTTAACTTCAGGCCATGGCTCTGGCACCAGTTATCCGCTTCTGTGAGGCCCTTCTGGAGGATATCTGTGTCAGATGTGTTTTCGACTATGGCCCAGTTTGCAGTCATCTGCAAACTTTGTCAGCCATAACCCTCCTGTGTTTGCTTGTACTTCAGAAAAGTAGATGCCGAACAAGAGTGGACCCAGGACTGAGCCCTGTGGGACACCACTTGTGACAGGCTTTGAGTTTGACATGGCTCCAGCAACTCTGACCCTGTGGGTTCTGTCACTTAGCCAGTTTGCAACCCATCTTGTGATGTATGGGTTTACATTCAAGCTGATGAGTTTTTCGATGATACCTGAGTGGGGTATTGTGTCAAGGCCTTTGCCAGGTCGAGGTAGGCTGTATGGACTGCCTTTCCTCATCAATGGCCTTGGTGACTGTCTCGAAAAAGTCAACCAAGTTTAAGAGGCAGGATCTGCCTTTGACAAAGCCAAACTGAGTTGGATCCAAAGTCTGCAAGTTCCCTATGTCTTTATTTATGAGTTCCATTATGATCCTCTCCATGGCTTTGCAGATAAGGCTTGTCAAGCTAATGGGGTGGTAATTTCCAGGGTCTGTGGAGGCACCGCCTTATGAAGTGGGACCACAGTCGCTGCGGCGCCACTCCTTGGCAATGATCCTGAGGTGAGGCTAAGATTAAACAGCTGTCCTAACTGTGGGTTTAATTCCTCGTTGAGTTCATGAAGCACACAGCCGGGACACCATCCGTCCCATGGATGCTGTGTTTTTGCCTTAGTGAGGACAGTTCTCACCTGGGCGTTGGAGATGTTTGGGGGCTACAATCCTCTGGAATAGATATCTCTCCTTTGGGGAGGGGAGAAGTTTGCACTGAACCTGTCAGCCAGTATGTTGGCAATGTGTGTAGGTTCAGTAATTTTCACATCATTTTGAACTAATTCTGAGCATATCTGGGAGTTTCCTCCTAGGTTTCTAACATAGCTAAAGAAGGCCTTATGATTCTCTTTAGAGTCCTTGGCGATTTTTCTCTCAAAATTTGCCTTGGATGATTTTATGAGAGCTCTTAGTTTTTACTTATAATGATCAAAGGTGTCTTACCTTTCAAGGATTTTGCTCTATCTTGTAGTAGCTTCCTCCTTTTGTTGTAGAGCTTGTTTATGGCTGGGGTCCACCAGACTGGACGCTTGCCTTTGGTACAGAGAGTCTTAGTTTTGTTTGGGATTGCCTGATCCATGCAGTCCTGTAGGTGCTGGTAGAAGGCATTTGTAAGTGATTCAGCGGTTTGAGTAATGTTTACCACTGGCTCAGGGGCCTTAAAGGAGACCACACTAGTTTTTAGAAGTGTGAAATCGGCTTTTGAGAAGTTTTTCACTGTGGTCTTTTTTGTTTCAGGTGGGGCGGGATGAGGACCTCCAGCGAGATTAGTTTATGATCTGATCTCACCAGTGAGGGGTATACTTCCGGTGTAGAACATTTTGATCCCATGTTCGTGATGATGAGATCAAGTATGTTTTCTCCTCTTGTGGGGATGGTGACTAGTTGTTCCATGGCATTTGAGTTTATGAACTCCAGGAATCTTTGGGTTAGAGTGTTCGGGCTTGAATAGTGTTCCCAGTCTATATTAGGGTAGTTGAAGTCACCTAGTATGATGGTGTTTGGAGATACATTTATCCCCTCCAATGTTTTCAGGAAGGCCATGTGAGGTTCCTGAGTTTGAGAGGGTGGCCTGTAACTTGCTACAAATTGCAGAGCAGTCTTGCCTATGGTTAATTGCACCTGGATGGTCTCCGATGCATCGGCGTTGCCACCAACCTTGAGATGTGGGTGTCCTTTATGAATATGGACACCCTCCTTTCTTGGTGTTGTCCGGATTTTGGGGCCGGAACGCATGATATGAGGTGAAACCTGTTAGTGCTGGGGTGCTCTCAGGAGCCTTGAACCAGGTTTCTGTCACAGCACAGACATCGATGTTCTCCATATTGAGAAGGGCCTCGAGTGCGTGCATCTTGAGATTGAGACTTCTGGCATTGAGCAGCATTACCCTTAGTTTTTTCCTTTTGGTGTTCTAGGGTGGTAGGTTTAGAATTTGAGCCTTGCCTAAAAGGCACTATGGGGGTGGCAAGAGCCTTTGCCAATATCCGGAAGCCCAGGGTGACAGGTGCAAGCCGTCCCTTGCGAAGCAGCGTGGCTTGTCCAGCATGTCACCCCAGGCAGACAGACATGGATCCCCTTTGAATGACACCAGAATTTAAGCCAATTATTAAAGCTGATCATCTTATCACTGTATTGTGGCATCATTCTAGATGAAGGTAGGATACTGCTCAAGGTCAGGGTCATACCTGCCTGGGCTACATAATCAGAGAGCTCCTCGATGTCCCTTTTCATGTAGTCCAAGGAGGTACGTCTCAGGTCGCTGACACCAGCGTGGACAATGACTGAGTCATACTTGTACCTGCTGTTGAGAGACCTGAGTGCTTGCGTTATGTGGCGGATTCTAGCACCCGACAGGCAGCTTACTGTGACCTTCTCTTTACTCAGTCTGGTGAGCGGACGCCAGTGTGTCTGACTATGGAATCACCAATGACAAGTGTGTCTGGCATTTTGTTTGGCCTTAAGGGCTGTGACTGTTTGACACTCTGACTGTGTGGTCTATGTGTTGCATGTGTTGGGTCGTGAGGTGGTAGTTGTTTGGGTGTCTGCTTTGGTGGCCTCTGCTGTTTTGGTAAATTTTGATCAGAGCCTCCGAGTATGTCTTTGTGTGAGTATGTGTATGATTTGAAGTTGTGATGGTACCATGTGTGACTGGGTATGTATTGTGTGTGGTTACCTTCTCCTCCTGTCTGGTCTTGCCAGTCCTATGTTGAGAGAGCTCAGCCTCCAGTTTGGCCGTATAGTTGCATCTCTCACATGTATTTGTGTTTTGTGGGAGAAGGAGAGGATTGTCTGTGTACATGAGGCAGTTGTAACATTGCCTCAATATTCCCAGGTTCACCAGTTGAGCTGGAGAGGACACTAGCAACTGATCCCTCGACATACTAGAAGTAGTAGATAAAGAGACTTTCAAAGGACTCGGGGGGAAGTGGGTTTTAGGCTGGTGGGGTACTATCTATAATAAGAGTGCTTTATCAAGGTGCAAGTACTGTAGGAGTAAGTGCTAGGCTTTACAGATAGAGAATAGTCTACTTGGGAATCAAGTAGAGATGAACTTTTCAGTTATAGGATATGCTGGTTAGATCAGCAGTACAGCTCGAGGAAGGTAGTTTTAAGGGAAAATTGGAAGAGTGGAATTTAGATGGCCCAAATAGTTTAACCTTGTTTCACCGCTGCTCTTGTGTGCAACAGTGAACTCACATGAAATCAGCTACGCGTTTAGCGTGTTTTAGAGCAGGGGGCTGAAGGGAGCTAAGAATTGGCCCAAAACGACCAATGGACTACTAGTTTCTGGCTGAAACTTCACCAAATCAGACAAAAGGCCGCTCAGTGCTTCCCACTCCCACTGGTAAGCAAAGAAACTTCCCTCCTTCCTAATAAGGCAATGGATCAGTAACAGGAACTAAAAACAAAGCCCAGGGATCAGCAACTCTGAAACTGGACTACTCTAGTTCAGTAAGGCGGGAAAACAAGAGATTTTTTTTGTTTTATTACAGAGACAAGGAAACAAACAGACAGTAAATGCTGTAAATCGCTAGCGACTTTAGTGTGTAGCCTACAGAAACAATTTGCAACAATTAGTAACTTAAAGTGCAATAAACAGTGTAAAATGCAGAAATCACTTAAAGTAGCAATAAAACAGGCGAAATGCAGCTGCTAGCTTAAATAACAGTGGGAAAGCCACAAAAAATACTTATATCTGGTAGAAAGTCACTCTTTTAGCTCTCTGCTGCTTGGATCACTCTGCAGGCCACCACGAGGATCTGTGCTGAGTTGGTACAAGCTGGAAAACGCGTGTTTAGCGTGTTTTATAGCAGGGGGCTGAAAGGAGCTAGGAATAAGGATAAGTTCAGCTCTCCCAGTGGAGAAAAATGAAACTGAGCGATAAGGACCAGTAACTGACAGTTTTAATATATTCAGTTACTGGTTAGTAAGTATACTGTCTGGATGTCTGCAAAGAAGAAACTTGGAGATCCTCAAAGAAAATAGTTCAAGCTCAAGCTTTGATGCAAGACATGGCTTCCAGTAATCTACAGGGGAAAAATCAAATGTGCTCAAAGCTGATGAGAGTAAAGGAAACACTGCATGAGTATATCAACTCATATAACCAAAGGCTGGAAAAAATGAAAGCAGCTTTCAACAGCTATTCAGATGAAGTGATAACACTGCAAAAATCACAGGATGAAATTAATAAAGGCTAACTGAGTATGAGACTGCTCAATAAAACATTTTTCAAAAAATAGTATTGTTGGTGGACAGAGCACACAGGAAAGCCTGGGATTCTCTGTTGTACCAGAGAAACTGGAAGGCACAGACTGTATTCATTTTGTAAAAGTACAAATAAGCAAGTGAACTGGTATTCCACAACAGGATTTGTTAACTGAAAGGGCAGAATTTGTGTGTGCTGCAAACCTGGTGATGAGAAAGCAGCTGAGACCTATATTAATAAGGATGCAATCACACAATCAGAAAGAGTTCATCCTGACAAACCTGTGTCAGAAGGTCAAAGTATTAAAAGTTGGAGGCAGCAGAATATTTGTGGAAAATTATTTATTCACTGAACATTAGGCAGAGGAGAAGCAAATTTATCCCAGCAATCAGGGAATGTCAACAGAGGCAGGTATGAAATTCAAGATACTATTTCCAGCTGTATTCAGAATATTTTTCCTGGAGAATCAGTAATTTTTGAAGCAGAACAGGCTAAGGAAGAAATGCAAAAGTTTGCCTAGCAAAATGTGAACCATCAAACAGAAGGGAGCTCTGATTCTCTTTCTTCTGATGATAAAGCTGCCACTGACACTTTGCAGTAAATCATTTCCTGTGTTCCAAAGGAAAATGCATGAGACAAAGAAATAAGCAAAGGCACTGACAAGAAGAATTGGACGTGCCTTAAACTTGAACTGGAACCCGGGGTTGGGAGATGAAGGTGAACAGGAAGACCAACAACTCTGAAACTGGTGAATAAATATGAGATTATAAAACATCAGTCACATTAGTGAAATATGGCTTTATAAGAAAAAGTGGAAAGATTAGATCTTTGTTGTCTTAAAGTTGTGGGAGACTGAAAAGCATATACCCTATTTCATGTCATTCTTGTTTGGAAGGACAGTGAGGGGAAGGAGAAAAATTAACAGTATTTGTATAGAACATTTCATGATACAAAGTGCTCTGTAGTAAAGCATTTATAGTTATTGTTACATGTGATAAAGACATTAAAGCAAACAAGTACTTTTTATTTTTTTAATTTTAAGAAATGTAGACATTACGATATAAAAAGAGATTGGACAAAAGCTTGTTTAAGTTAATATGCTGTAATCTTGGGTTGTTGAGGTGGGGATGGTGTGTAAAAGGTGCACCAATTATAATATATAGAGACAGGTTGATATGCTTTCTCTTACTTTTGTATAGGTAAATGTCTGCATAAAGGCCATTGACTTAATCTAATAACAAGATTTTTTACGTAAGTAAATAAATAAGAGCATATAGAATGTAATAAAAAGTTTTCCTTCAGGAAATTTTTTTAGTGTTAGTTGAAAAATCTGCAGCTGAAGGATGTTGTAAATTTTGTTCTTATGTTTCTGTGGAGACAAGCTGACCACAGGGTCAAGCAATAAAAGCCACAACACTTTTTTAAGGCTTAAAGTTAATGTTTTCTGTAAGGGTGTAAGCTGTTTTTCACATCTGGGAGGGGGATAAAGATAAGACAAGAACAGGCAATAGTGTAAATAGCAGCACATGCTGTAACATGCGCCTTAGCATGTATAACTTTGGTATTAGGTCGGGTAATGCCTGTGGCTACAAATGTCAATTTTGGACATTTTTCCTATCAGTAGGGTTAAACTTCATTGTTTTAAGATATATATATTTTTGTGTCGTTTAGTTAAAAAGTTATGAGGGGTTCTGAGGGTGGTGTGTTTTTTTGAGGGTTTTTAGTAAAACTAAAAGTGTTGCAAAATGTGACACAGGTTCAGATTGAGATGACAAGAAGCAATTGTATAAAAGATCAACTTGCTAATCATTAATGGGTGCATGTAATGGAAAAGCTGGAAATAGACATTTGAAACAGTTGTCATATATAATAGGTTGGAATAATGACTTCTTATTGTAATGGTTACACTATCCATTTTATTTTGGAATGTGAATGGACTCACAGGCTTACACAAAAAGGAAAGAGTACTGAATTATATTAAGAAATGCGGAGTGTAAGTAGAAGTGTTCACAGCTACAGCAGTCACACAATCTAGTTCAAAATGTCTTAATTACTATCGAAGAATGATTTTTATATGACTGCCATCTGGTAGTGAGTGACAGTGACCATACAGTCATCTGCATGGATCCTAGTAAAATATGATCATTTGCAAAGTATTCTGAAATAGTCAGTCTGTGTCACCATTGCTCATATACAGGGCTTTAAACTTTGTTGTCAGCTTTCATCTCAGTCTTCACACACAGTTCACAATTCCTATGAATTATTTAATTAACTATATGTTGACTAACACTGTATAACTATTATAAGGATTTTTATAAAGTGTTGCACTATGTGGTAAGGAAAGGCAAAGTATTTGAGTTTTTAAGATATTTACTATAAACATGGTCTCATTATTCTTTGCTGAGTGTTGGAGTTCATTAATCTCTTGAATCTTCTGTTGAAACAAACCTTCTGTAGCAAAGACAATACCACAGTAGGTGTGATGGCAGGTAACAATTTCCTCATTCATCTCAATGAGACAGTGAAAAGAGGTGAAAATGTCTCCATTTACATTAATGAGGTGGTGGAGGCAGAGATGTGTTCCTCAGGTCTGACAGGTTCCCATTCTATTAATACTTCACAATTAAGGTACTGTAATTTCAATGTATGAAAAGTGGCACAGAAGTCATTATTGAAGGGGTATGGCTCTGTAGGAGGTATGACATCCTTTGAACTTCCTGCAGGATTTTTGGCTCAGTTCAGAACACACAGTCAGAGTGAAAAGCTGGAGGAGAGTTTCTTGCAATGTTTTCTCTTGTAAAAGGAGAAATAGTCCCATTGAGCCATGCCTTGTTACATGGATACTGGCTACATTGCTAAATTTTTAAGTAATTATTTTGAAATTGTCATCTTTGTAAAGGAAGCCAACTGCCAGAAGGCTGTGTGAACCATAAATACATCAGATAGGTGCTGAGTATTACAGGTTAGTGCAACTTTATATTTATGACAGATTGTAGGGCTGTGATAAGTCAGTGGTTTCAACTCCTGTTCTGTGGGTACTTGTTGAGGAATAAATGGGTACACATTATGTATGTTGTGTACTTCTGCTGCATTTTTATTACACAATAATGGGTTGTAACATTTTATTTATTTATTTCAAAAGTTTCCTATTTTAACTTTGATGTGAGTGTGCGGGTGGTTACTTACTATTGGATGGGATCATCCACTATTTTTTATTTATTTTTATTTCCATTCTGTTTGTTTTAACTGAATAAATCATAGTTGGTCAGTTTCTTGATGGGATGGATTTAGCCGACTATTTGCTTGTATATTCATGTATGCATTTGTACTTTGTGTACTTTTAGGTTAGTCCAGTCTTGTTTGAGGTTAAAGGTCTTGGAATGTGAGAGTTTTAACTGTGACTTCCTGATAAGGATTTCTTCACATATGTTTTACAGATGTACAGACTCAGGTTCTTAGTGACATTAGTCTCCATTAGCCTAGTTAGGTAGAGTTGTCACAGTGCTCTATGATGAGAACAGTTAGTGTCTCAAAGTTTATTAAACACTTGGCTTGCTTGATACAGACAACCTGCAGTCACAATCAGCCCATGCAGTGGATGAGTGATATGTTGAATGATTTCTTGTGTTTGTGCAATGCTTATGCGGAACTCAACCAATTTGCTGTTATTCATGGGTTAGTATGGTTATAGGTGCAGTCTAAGCATGTATGGTGATGCAACAGATTGCAATTTTGCTACCCTATCCTTTGTTATATCATCTCACATCAAGTTCCCTGAAGTTGTTGGCTTTTTTTCATTACCTTACACATTCACAACTGCAGGTAGTATATAAGTAGCAAACTCCTGTCACACTTCAAGAAATTGCAGGAAAGGATGACTGATACAGAAATAAACAGAAAGTAAGACAGGAGATGAGCAGTTTGGATTCAGATCAGGAAGTAGAATGGTCACTCCAATGCTGGCAGTGAGACAGATAATGGAGCAAAAGTTAAAGATGAGGAAGGAGTCCAAATGAGCATTCCCAGACTTGGAGAAAGCTTATGACAAAGCTGATTTGGGCAGCCCTGAAATGTACTGAAGTCCCAGAAACACTGATAGACTTAGTGCAGAATATGTACAATAACCCAATGGTACAAGTACTAACAGCATTTAGACTTGCAGATGAGTTCCCAGTGAGGTTAGGTGTGCATCAAGGAGCAGCTCTGAGCTGACTGTTGTTTATACTGGTGATGGACTAAATTAGCAAACTGGTTGGAAGGGACAGGTCGACAAAGCTGATGTACTCAGATGATGTAGCATTACAGGCAGACTCTGAACATGAAGTTCAGCAAATTATTGCAGTATGAATGCAAAACTGAAGTCACACTGAATGAAAGTGAGTACAGACAAGACAGTTGTCATACCAGCAAATTGAGAAATCAGACGAAGTAGAAAATTAAGACTGAAGGGAAGATAGCAGAACAAGATAACAATTTCAAGTATCTAGGAGGGGTGGTTGAGGAGAAGGCAAGTCTGAATGGGGAGGTCAAAGGTAGAATCAGAGGGGGCTGCAGCCAAATGGCACAGAGTGTGAGGGGGTAGTATGTGACAGAATAATGTCAAAGAAGATGAAAAGTAAAGTGTCCAAACCCACATTATGAACAGCACTTCTTTATGCTGCAGAAACCTGGCCGGTGAAGGCTGAGCAGTTGCAGAAGGTGGAAGTAATGGAGATGAAATGACTTAGGTAATGGTTGGATGCACATTGTGAGACACATGAAGAAAAGGACGACATCATTGCAGAAGCCAAAGTAGCTTCAGTTGCAAAGAATGTCAAAACTAAGAGATTACAGTATTTCAGACACATGTGCAGGAATACAGAAGTCAATGTGGTGAAGAGGTTTTGGAAAACAGGGAAGGGGAAATGAGGGCATGCAGCAAATAGAGGGATGGATTATAGAAGAGAAGACCTTCAATACAAAGGGATGACACCCAAAGAAGATAGCGCACTGGTATTGAATCAAAAGAGGTTGCGATAGTTCACATGACACTCTGACCCCATGTAGAAAAATGGGTGAAGGGTGTAATGATAATGTGCATTGTTATGGGTATGTGGTGAAGAAATTTGGAAAGTAGGGAAGTACTGTGACTGAGATAACAGGACAGGTTATGGAGATGCTGTTTTTGCTCATACTACATTACAGGCATCACTGCTTTTTCTTGGTACCCACTGACAGATACTTGCTTTGTTAGTTCCCAGCAAATATGTTATATACTACCTTAAGATACCACCTTTGCTAAGCTAAATAACAGTATTGTAGCCTCACGAGGTTTGCAATCAATGAGCTGAATTTTAAGCTACATCACTTTGACCTTGCCATTTAGTGTGTGTGTGTGTGTGTGTGTGTGTGTGTGTGTGTGTGTGTGTGTGTGTGTGTGTGTGTGTGTGTGTGTGTGTGTGTGTGCATGTGTGTGTTCACCCCCTCACCCCCCTCCTGTACCCCCATCAGTAAACCAGGACATACACAGCACCTGCCCCCCTCCCCTCGTCACCAGGGAGCAGGTCTTTAATGCCCTCTCAAAGGCAAAAAATACAGTCTCCATGGGAGAAGACAACATCCCTGGCTGTATCCTACATGAACTCAGGCATGAGCTCTCAGCTCCATTAGGCACCCTATTCAACCAAAGCCTGAGCACCAGCTTCGTCCTAGCCATATGGTGAACAGCCACTGTCATCCCTCTCCACAAAGGTGGAGTGTCCATTGACCCAGGCATGTATGGGCCCATCAGCCTAACTAGCCTTATCTGCAAGGCCATGGAATGCATTATCATGGACCTTATAAACAAGGACACTGGTGACCTCCAAACACTTGACTACACACAGTTTTGTTTTGTCAAAGGGAGATCATGCCTGTTAAACTTGGCTGACTTCTTCGAAACAGTCACTAAAGCCATGGACAAGGGGAAGACAGAGGGGAAGATGGTGCACACCACCTACGTTGACCTAGCCAAAGTCTTCTACACTGTTCACCACTCAGGCATAATAGATGAACTCTCCCAGCTAGGCATCAACACATATGTTACCAGATGAGTAGCTAACTGTCTCACTGATAGAACCCACTCAGTCAAAATAGGGGAAGCCACCTCTAGTAGTAGACCCATAATGAGCGGTGTGCCCCAAGGATCTGTCTTGGGGTCTCAAAAGTTTGGGATATACTTTTTTGAGGTGCAAGCCAAAACCAGTGGTCTGTGGCTGGCCAAGTTTGCAGATGACTGCAAGCTGGGTGCTGTCTTAGATTCCCCTAGTGATGTGAACATTCTCTAAGAGAGCCTTGCCTAAACTGAGGACTGGTGCCAGAAGCATGGCCTCAAACTGAATGCCAAGAAATGCATCAGTATCCCCTTTGGGGAAAATGGCATTCACACTAATTATCACATTAATAATAATGTACTAAGCATGCGATCAGTCATGAGGGACTTGAGCACCCAGGTTGATAGCAACATGACATTTGACTACCACGTTGCCTCCGTTGTACAGAAGGCTTTCTACATAGCCCACCTCATAAGTAAGGGTATGTCATTCAGGAACAAGAAGGTCATAACATTCCTGTACTCCTCCCTTATCAGACCCATTATCGAGTACAATGCCCCCTTCGGCATGTAAATTGCCAAGCACATACAGTAGCTGGAGAGACCACAGAGGTTCTTCACCAGGAAAATCCAGGTTCTCAAACACCTATCCTATATAGATAGGCTAAAGGCCCTGTCCCTCTACTCAGTCTCATACAGACTGCTAGGTGGTGACCTGTGTCTGGCATACAAGACCATCTCAGACCCAGCCTTGATGGAGTTGCTGTATATCCATAAGTCAAACTGCACTCACACAACCCAGAAGTAAAGCCTCAACTTGGTCTGTGACATCAGTAGAACTTGTTGGCAGGTAGATTTGTGTCTCAAAGGCTTCCCCATCTGTGGAATAGACTCCCTCTCCATGTCAAGCAGAGTACCTCTCTAGGCCTCTTTAAGAGGAACCTGGATGACTGGATGGGAAACAGAAAATGCACCCCCCTGGGATCCCACCTGTGTCTCTGCTGGACAGGGGTAACAGGTGTTGACTTTGTGGGAACATGGGCGAAATTCTTAGCAAGGCTTATAAAGCCCTCTGGGCCTATAGCCTACTGTCATCCTATGAACCTGTGTTTGTGTGTGCGTGTGTGTGTGTGTGTGTGTGTGTGTGTGTGTGTGTGTGTGTGTGTGTGTGTGTGTGTGTGTGTGTGTGTGTGTGTGTGTGTGTGTGTGTGTGTGTGTGTGTGTGTGTGTGTGTGTGTGTGTGTGTGTGTGTGTGTGTGTGTGTGTGTGCATGCTTGCTTATGGGAATACACAACAGAAATCTGTACTGAGTCATATGTTCATAGGATACTAGGCTAATAGATTATTCCCCTTTTTACAGTTCTCCATTATGACTTTAACAGCAAATGATCCTTTGTACCATATGACATTTTTTATTACCCTTTACCCTTTTGTTCTATTGCCATGATTGAGATTTCTTCTAAATGACTATAAACTCTTGTCAGCATCAATTCCAGTATGTAGTTTATACATTGTCGGAAGGCAAGCTATTGGTCTATAGTTTTTAGGATATCTTGAAGGTTGAACTTAAGTAGGAGTATTGTTTTTCCTCTTAACCAGGCTGGTGTCTGTTCAGGATGCTCATATAAACAGTTCCTACTCAAGGCTAAATATTCACGTAAAGATGTTAATACTTTTAGCAGAAGTTAGGTACTGCATCTGGGCCTGGTTTGGGTACCAAGTCTGTGATCTTGATGGGAAAACAACAAAGATTTATCTTCTTTAAATTTGAAAGTATCTACAAGATGAAATGATTCTACCCACTTGTTTAAAGCTTTTGATACAGCAGATGTACGCAGCAGTCTTTTATTTGTAGTTTCAGAAATATCAAATGTACGGTTAAAATCTCCTCCTAATATTAAGTTGCCTTTATAATTATTGGAAATTAAATCAAAGTGTTTTTTAACAGTTCCTGTTCCAATGCCTGGGAACCAGTATAGACTGGCTAGGGTCCATATTCTGTTATTATATTTAACTATTACTAATGCCGTAAGGCCTTGTTTATCTTCATACTTACAAATGATTTCTGGGTTAACCACATTTGTTTTCCATAAAATTGTTACCCCTTTTGTCTTTGTTTTATAACTGGATTGCGCCAATATCATATATTCTTTAGGATTCCATTTATAATTGTCATTTGTTTTGAAATGAGTTTCTTGAAGGAAGACAATTTGTGCTTTGTTGAGTTTTAAATATTTCAGTAGAATTGATCTCTTGCTAGGATTGTTTAAGCCATTAGTATTTAAAGATAATAAAGTTAAATCCATCTTAGGTTATTTAGACTATGTACTTTTTGTTTTATTGTGACTATTAAACATTTTTCTCTGATAACTATAAAGCATATGTTTGAGCTTATAAAGGAAATGATCAGTTTTATACTTTGAGTGTTTACCAATAAAGTAATGTTTTGGTCAGGCATACTAAAAATGTTTTTGTGAAATAAATTTAAAATAATAAATGTTAACAAAACTAAGATCCGCACTAGCCATGGAATGAAAATCATTCCTAAGCTGATGGATAAACCTAAATCCATCAGATTATCACTCATACCTTGACAATCCAGAACATCTGAGATCCATAAATTGAATTATCATATGGAGAATTTTTTTAATAGGAATAAGCAATCTCCTGGATTCACGAAGCTCCGTGCAGGAATAAGGCTATTCTTGCATGTAGTGGTTCATGTCCATTTAGGATAGCAGCGGGCCTTGCATATGCATGAAGGCACACTGCTATCTAAACTAAATGGACATGAACCAGGAGCAAGTGCAGTGGGCGTGTGTCAGCAGTGCCTGCACATGAAACACACCCCCTTCACTCTGAAAGTGCCGTAAGGCACTTTCTGACTTAGATGAGTGTCAGTCTATATAATATTAGAGCCTGGCTCTAATATTATATAGTAAATGCATGTCTGCAGACACTGAAATGTAAATAGCAACATATCAATGTCCGCGGACACTGAAAAAGTAAATAAAAACATAAACACCTAGAAGGCAGCAGCCTTCAAGTGCACACCCCAAATGTATGCACTCTTGCCCCACATGCATGGAAGCAGTAGGGCAAGAGGAAAGGAAAAGAAATAAAAAAAATGTAATAATTATTTTTTTCATCAAATAAATCCGAAGTTTAAGTGGTGCGCAGCTTGTTTGCATGCCGCGCAGCTATGCTTAGCATGGCTGAAATCCTAAAAATGATTGACAAGTGCTACTGTGATAAAAAACATCATCAAGCTGCTGTAGTGTAGTGGCACTGCCATGGTATAGCATGTACAATATGCTCGGTTTAAATCCCCCCTCTGCCAAATTATTTAATAAACTTTTAAGGAATTTGAATGAAAGATGTCAATCATATGGTTCACGTATAGCACAGTAGGGGTGGGAATATGTAAAATATAAATGTAAAAATACTTTATAAATTTAATGAAAAAAATAGATTTAAGCAATGCTTTGCTAGCGTAAGCATTGCTTACCTGCTGTCAGCTCTGCTTAGCTGGTGTAAGCATTACTATGCAGATTTACATGGAGCTAAGCATAGTGCAGTATATTAAAACTGGCCAATCAAGAAAAAGTGTGAGAAAACTGCCCTATTTAAACCACACAGGCAGGAATACAGCCATAACCATTTGGGATTGCACGCAGCAGGGCCAAAATGTCTGGCGTTGGTGAAGGTGTGCGCTTCTGAGCGCAACATTGGGGCATCCAAGAGTCCAGGGTCATGGCTGGGCACTTCGGCTCCTAGTTAAAAACCATGATGGCAGGCTGCTGCAGGGCTAAGCATTAGGGCTCGCAGTACAAAGAGGAGGCCTCGGAACAGCTTGCACATGATCTCACCAGTGCCACTGGCATATCCCGGACTGGTGAGCAGGTACATTATCACCATAACAACCTGAAGCAGAGGAGGGGTGCACTCTTGGACCAGTGGATCCAAGAGCCCGAACACGATGTCCCACCTGTCTGTAAGTATGCAGTCTTATGTATCTCTAACTATGGAAAAAGTTCAACTTGTGACTGTGCAGGTGTGATTAATGTGTCATGTCTCCCCATACAGCTGCTGTGGAGAGGTCCTAGAATGTTGAGCATCATGCCCAGCAACTGGCCCTGCTGCGTCAGCAGTATGGTGAGTACAGAATACCCCCTACTATTAGCAGTAAGAAATCAAAATTATAGTAATGATAGTACTGCCTGTATATATAATTGTGCTGTAAAAGTCAGGAATAAATAAATGCCTGTGTCAGGCTGCCAATGTTACAATGGAGTATCCCCAGCTGCTGTGTAATACAGATATCAGTAGCAAACAAGGTACAATATGCAGGAGAGGAATATTAGAATATGTATGAGTGTGTCTGAGTGAAAATGCCAAGAAAGTGCCATGTCAGGGCTACTGTAACAGTTAGAAATGAAAAGCATTGCCCTGTGCAGATCATGCAGGAACAGTAATTGTGGATTTTTAAGTCATACACAAATATGTATGTCAAAACTAATAAAGGTGATCCCAAACACTGGTGTGTGTCATCTCACTTGTACCTGATAAATAGAAATGTGTAAGTCCTGCAGAATGTATTAACTGAGGTGAACTGATTTAGCACTGCTTGTCTGCATACTTTAGAATGGGCATGTCAAATTACTGGAAAAATGCAAAAGTACATATTCCCATCAGAATGTGTTTTACTTGTTTGTCTGCCAGCATTGTCCTGTGTTAACCTTTCAATTTCAGCCGTATGTAGCTGTGAATGTACTGAAAAATGTATACGGCTAACAGGTGCAGACTTAAAACCTACACTGTGTACTCAGCAATCTAAATTGCAGTATGTTGTTGTAAAACAGTCAAATGTGCAATCCAGCTAATGTGCATGTGTTTCACAAACAGTGACACCAATGTCTGTTTTGCATGCATAATTTTTACTGAAAATGGGAAACAAATAATGCAACATGTCATAATAAAAGTACTGTGCACAAAAATATGTACTAGATAGAAATGTCACAAGCAACACACAACACCTCCCCAGTAGCTCAGTCTGATAAGGACTGAGCCTGTAGTTCAATTTTGCACACACAGCACGGTTTGAATCCAGGGACCACCACTAACATCTCAGTCTGGTTCTAAAGTTGTAAACTGCAATCTGAATAGAAAAAAATAATGTACTGCAACACATACATTTTCCATACAGGGCGCACAGGTAAAAAAATCTGAATAGAAATACTAGTATGATGTGTATAGCTATGAAAGGTGTACATTTGTTGTGTTGATCAGCCCCAGTTATACAAATAGATGCAAGCTAGACATCCACACTCTGCAGTCTGGCCCAGAAAAGCCCCTTAAGTGTCACGCTGTCACTGAGAGTTTCCCCAGTTGCCAAGAAACCTGCATACAGAGAATGTCACAGTAGATGTATGGGGGCTCAGATTCCCAAACACCCTCCCCGTCAAGGTGTTTATCCCCCCATGTGTCATACATCACCCTTGTCTGTCTTGTCTGTCTGTAAATGCAACCTCTCCTACCAAACATCCCTCACCACACTTACCAATAATCCTTCCTTAACATCCCACCTTAAAAAAAGGGCATCTGTCCCACAAAAAAATCACATCCCATACATAGCTCTGCATTTCGCCCAGTGACATATACCCAGCACAAAATCTAACCCTACCAATCATCCATACTGTATGATGCCCACACACCTCCCTGTAGGGTGTGAGGCTTCAAATTCTAAATTGCCCACATTGAAAGCAGCTGTTGCTGCCAAAGAAATGCAGAGCTATGGTCTTTTCCTGCACCCATCCTGCACATCCCTACTTGTTTCTCCTCTTGTTTGTCCCCCTGCTTGCCCCAATTTCACCACTTTCCTATCTCCCTTTATTTATTTTCTTTATTTGAAATTAGCACGGGGTTAAGTGGCCGTAAGCGGGCATAAGTGAAGCTAAGTTCACGTAAGCATCGCTTAGCTCTGTGCAAATCCACGCAAACCCACTTACAACTGCTTTAAAGTGCCTTAATCACTCTGTCTCCAACAGCCCCTGTTCTGCCCAGCAACAAAATAAGCAGCCCTTGCAATTTTCAACCCAGGACCCTGCACACTATAGTCACAGTTATTTACCACTAAGCCATTTCAGATATAAATAAATTTGATATATTGTGCATGCAAGAAACCAGGGGGAAGGGAAGTAAGGCCAGGTGTATAGGATGTGGGTTCAAATTGTTCTATCATGATGTGGATGGCAGGAGAAATGGGGTAGGAGTTATCCTAAAGGAACAGTATGCCAAGAGTGTTTTGAAGGTGAAGAGAGTGTCTGATAGAGTGATGTTTATGAAGCTTGAAATTGATGGTGTAATGATGAATGATGTTAGTGCATATGCTCCACAAGTTGGGTGTGCGATGGATGAGAAAGAAAAATTTTGGAGTGAGTTGGATGAAGTGGTGGTGAGTGTACCCAATAGTGAGAGACTAGTGATTGGAGCGGACTTCAATGGGCATGTTGGTAAAGTGAACAGAGGGGATGAGGAAGTGATGGGTAGGTATGGTGTTAAGGAGAGGAATGCAGAAGGTCAGATGATTGTAGATTTTGCAAAAAGGATGGACATGGCTGTGGTGAATACGTATTTTAAGAAGAGGGAGGAGCATAGGGTGACATACAAGAGTGGAGGAAGATGCACACAGGTGGATTCCATCCTATGTAGGAGGGCCAGTCTGAAGGAGATTGGAGACTGTAAAGTGGTGACAGGGGAAAGTGTAGTTAAGCAGCATAGAATGGCGGTCTGAAGGATGACGTTGATTATCAAGAAGAGGAGGAGGAGTGTGAAAGCAATGCCAAGGATTAAATGGTGGAAGTTAAAAAAGGGTGATTGTGAGGTGGAGTTCAGGGAAGAGTTAAGACAGGCACTGGGAGGCAGTGAAGAGTTACCGAATAGCTGGGTAACTACAGCAGAGCTAGTAAGGGAGACTGCTAGAAAGGTGCTTGGTGTGACATCTGGACAGAGGATGGAGGACAAGGAGACCTGGTGGTGGAATGAGGAAGTACAGGAGAGTATATAGAGGAAGAGGCTGGTGAAGAAGAAGTGGGATTGTCAAACAGATGAAGAAAGTAGACATGAGTATAAGGAGCTGAGGTGCATGGCAAAGAGAGAGGTGTCAAAGGTTAAGGATAAGGCATATGGAGAGTTGTGTGAGAGATTGGACACTAAAGAGGGAGAAAAGGACCTGTACCAATTGGCTAGACAGAGGGACAGAGGTGGGAAAGACGTGCAGCAGGTAAGGGTGATAAAGGATACTGAGGGAAACGTACTCACAAGCGAGGAGAGTGTGTTGAGTAGATGTAAAGAGTACTTTGAGGGGCTGATGAATGAAGAGATTGAGAGAGAGAGAAGGTTGGATGATGTGGGGATAGTGAATCAGGAAGTGAAACAGATTAGCAAGGAGGAAGTAAGAACAGCTATGAAGAGGATGAAGAATGGAAAAACTGTTGGCCCAGATGACATACCAGTGGAAGCATGGAGGTGCTTAGGAGAAATGGCAGTGGAATTTTTAACCAGATTGTTTAATGAAATTTTGGAAAATCAGAGGATGCCTGAGGAGTGGAGAAAAAGTGTTTTCGTACCTATCTTTAAGAATAAGGGTGATGTGCAGAGCTGCAGTAACTACAGAGGGATAAAATTGATCAGTCACAGCTTGAAGTTATGGGAAAGAGTAGTGGAGGTTGGGTTAAGAAGGGAGGTGATGATTAGTGATCAGCCATATGGTTTCATACCAGGAAAGAGCACTACATATGCAATGTTTGCTCTAAGAGTATTGTTGGAGAAATACAGAGAAGGTCAGAAGGAGTTGCATTGTGTCTTTGTGGACTTAGAGAAAGCATATGACAGGGTGCCTAGAGAGGAGTTGTGGTATTGTATGAGGAAGTCAGGAGTGGCAGAGAAGTATGTAAGAGTGGTACAGGATATGTACCAGGGCAGTGTGGCATTGGTGAGGACTGTGGTGGGAGTGACAGATACATTTAAGGTGGAGGTGGGATTACATCAAGGATCAGCTCTGAGCCCTTTCTTATTTGCAGCGGTGATGGACAGGTTGACAGATGTGATCAGACAGGCGGCCCCGTGGACTATGATGTTTGCAGATGACATTGTGATCTGAAGTGAGAGTAGGGACCAGGTTGAGAAGACCCTGGAGAGGTGGAGATATGCTTTAGAGAGGAGAGGAATGAAGGTCAGCAGGGCTAAAACAGAATATATGTGCGTAAATGAGAGGGAGGGTAGAGGAATGGTGAGGATGCAGGGAGTAGAATTGGTAAAGGTGGATGAGTTTAAATACTTGGGATCAACAGTTCAGTGCAATAGTGAGTGTGAAAGAGAGGTGAAGAAGAGAGTACAGGCAGGGTGGAATGGGTGGAGAAGAGTGTCAGGAGTGATTTGTGACATACGGGTACCAGTAAGAGTGAAAGGGAAGGTCTACAAGAGGGTAGTCAGACCAGCTATGTTATATGAGTTGGAGACGGTGGCTCTGAAAAAAAGGCAGAGCTGGATGTGGGAGAGTTAAAGATTTGCACTGGGTGTGACTAGGATGGACAGGATTAGGAATCAGTATATTAGAGGGTCAGCTCATATTGGACAGTTTGGAGCCAAAGCAAGAGAGGTGAGATTGTGTTGGTTTGGACATGTGCTGAGGAGGGATGCTGGGTATATTGGGAAAAGGATGCTAAGGATGGAGTTGCTAGGTAAGTGGAAAAGAGGAAGGCCTAAGATAAGGTTTATGAATGTGGTGAGAGAGAACATGCAGGTGGTTGGTGTGAAAGAGCAAGATGCAGAGGACAGGAAGTAATGGAAACAGATGATCCACTGTGGCGACCCCTAATGGGAACAGCCGAAAAAAGATGATGATCACCCAGCAGAGTCATTCAACAGTAGGGGAAATGTATTTATATATGTAGATGATACACAAATGGATGTCGCCATGCACTGATAGCACTCAACAGAGATAATGCCATTGATATATCAGATACAAGACCTGTGTGGTGAACAGACAAAACATAACAGGCAGTCCTCTGGCCATCATGTGGATAGGACCACAGTTGAGAACTATGCAGACAGACTGCATTCCATGCAAAACCATCATGTACACACAAACCCTGTAAAACTAGCAGTTTACAATGCATATAACAGCAATACTCACACTGTCCGTAGGTCTGGAACCTTATACAAATATGTAGTTGGTCTGTGTCTGCAAGTCCTGTTAAAAGAGGTATTGCTACCTGCTGTCTGTAACACTGCTGCCCACACACACACAAGAAGGATGTCTTCCATACAGGAAAGGTAAAGGGACAATGCCCACATGATGTAGTAATTTATAGTAGTGGGTTACCATGACAGTGGTAATTGGAAGTACTACACAGCTGGCTGCATGCAATTAGCAAGTGGTGAACACTGATTGGTGCAGAGCCCATCACCTGATCATGAGCATCACCTACAAAATCCATGCTGCAACCTATTCAAAGCAGCTCAATCCCTGTAGTGGAGAGAGAGAGAGAAAATAACTAAAACTACAAACCAAACCAAAACAAAAGTATATAAAACAAGGGACACATAAAAGTATAGCTAGAAGAGAGGACAATACTACAACGGGTATGTGAAACATATATGCATGTAACTGAATGTAGTACTTGGTCTGTAATAATGGGATAGACGATGAAAAAAGATTTAAACGTGCCATCAAGACTTGTTGTTGTAATGATGTCCTGCTGAGCAACTGCTATGGACATAGCGTCTGGCCCTGTGGGCAATGGGCCATACCTGTCAACTGTGCAGATCAGCACTGAATGACAAGATGTAAGCCATCATAGTGTGTGTTCTGTACCTCAAGACATGTATATTAGTGTGGCAAATAACTGGTGGTGGAAGTAATGAAGTTATGACAGACACATGAGTTTCAGATCCCCACCACCTGCAGGACAGTCATGTTAATGTGAAATGTATCATGCACAAACTCCATAGGTTTGTAATAGGCTTACCTGAAATATGTCCCTATATATATATATATATATATATATATATATATATATATATATATATATATATATATATATACACACACACACACACACACACACACCCTAATGTTAGGCTGTGTCCACATGTGACACCCATCTGTTTTGTAGCAAGGCAGAACAGTGCAGCTATGGAGGAAGGAGAATTAGAGAGTGTGGACCTGATGTTTGAATGCACTCCATATATAGATATATATATATATATATGTGTGTGGGTGTGTGTGTGTGTGTATTATATATATATATATATATATATATATATATATATGTATATATATATATATATATATATATATATATATATATATATATGTCTACAGATATACAGACACACACACACACACACACACACACACACATATAAATATATATATATATATATATATATATATATATATATATATATATATATATATATACACACACACACACATACACACACACACACACACACACACACACACACACACACACACACACACACACACACATATATATATATATATATATATATATATATGTATGTCTACATATATGCAAACACACATATATGTATATATATGTGTGTGTATATATATATATATATATATATATATATATATATATATATACATACATGCATTTCCCCTACTGTTGAATGACAGTGCTGCATAATATGTGTGAGAAAACATCACACATATCTATAGACACACACACACACACACACACACACACACACACACACACACACACACATATATATATATATATATATATATATATATATATATATAGTAGTAAGTGGGTGCAAAATGGACAGTTATGTCTGGTGTAAAATCCATGTTGGGAACACATTGCCCTTGTTTGTGAAGATGAGATTGGTATGTTGGAGAAGGATAATACATATATTTGGGAAGGTAGGTTGGGCTGGAAGACAGACAAGACAGTATACAGGGGTGGTATATGACACATGTGGTGGGTAAACACCTTGGATGGGGAGTGGTGTTTAGAAAGTGGAAGCTCATGAGCCCACAAATGGAAACAATGGGGCCAAGGTCCACCCATGGGCAGTCACAACTGCACTTTCACGGCTCTGAAGGTGCCTCGGCTGGGGCCTGAGCAGGAGGAGCATACGGACCCTGTAATTGTGTACTGAGGGCCTCAAGGTGGTGTAGCACATCCCCCAAGTCTTTGTGGAGCTCCCTATGCACCAGACTCTGGACTTGACTTCAGGTGACAGGATCCTGTCTGTGTGTGCTCCTGGGGGGGCAAACATCATCCCCTGAGGTGGTTCCACCTGAAGGTAGTGCAGGACCAGCAGATGATGAGGTCCCAGGGTGGGTCCCAGATGTACTGTGGCTTGGTAACATGGCCAGATGAGGTGGGAGAGGTGGTACTGCTGGGAACTAGCTTCCCAAATATGCTATTGTGTCACAGTTATAGAACATATGTGGGTAGTAATAGTCCACACATTCCAGGATTATGTCTAACAGCATGCATAGATATCCCCATTAACACAAAACACCAGATTTGGAGCAGACACATGGCAAACAGAACACATGCATATATGGAACCATAGTGTCCCTTACAATGGCATGCAGTTGGCATTGTTAGCAACAGGCCACCAATGATAGTGTTTCAACATGGAACATGACTAGAAACACAGTGCACAATTTATTGTACAATGCGATATATGTCCCAACAGTAGGTTTTCTGCAAACATACACGTTGAGTTATGTGTTCAGATTATTGTTGCAGATATGGTGGGGGGAGACAGAGATGTCAATTAACAACAATTATAGCCTTGCAGTATGAGGTCCTCAGACCTTTTTTCCTCTTTATGTCTTTCAGGCACCATGTCTAGAGTGCATTTGCCAGTCTAGTCTCCCCAGGAAAATGTGGTTATAATAAACCACCTGGTGCAGCGCTACCACACCCTGTTTGGCCATACAGCCCATGATCTGCAGGAGAGGACCTCCCTGTAGAATGAGCTCGTCCACATGGTAAATGATGTCAGCCTGCATAACCGCAGTTATGAGCAGGTCCGACATTGTTGCTATCAGCATGGTGCTGCAGTTAGGAGGGACCAGCTAGCCATGGGGGGACATGCCATCCAGCCCCCCGACACATGCTGAGGAGCTCTTCACCAGCCTCTGGACACCTGCCTGCCAGCAAAGAAAAGACCCAGCAGATAGCATTGTGGAGGTGGGTGCTACCCACACAGTGGACGAGAAACATGCAGATAAGTCCCCGGGGCACTGTTGCTTATCCATCTGCATCTGTAGAGTTTAATCGTGCATATGTGAGATAAAATATATATAGTCTGTTGCTGCATTGTAGTAATAAACAGATGTGCATAATCTGTAGTATTGTGGGTTTGTACTGTTGATGTACTGAAATGCTGCTCCCACCCTGTGCCAATGCCACAGGTGTAGCTACTGACATCACATCTCTCAAACAACTATGTAGGTCCCTCTGGTATACCTCTGGGGCAGCAGCCTGTAGCTGGTGAGTATGATGTTGTTTGTTCAGGTTTGCCAATACACTGGACATGTTATGGCCATAGTATTTGCCATGCACACATTTAACACACCTACCCATAATGCATACTGTACATGTTTACTTATTGTTGCTGTTAACTGCACTGCATCACAGTGGTCACCATAGTGGCATATCTGAAGGGTATGTAAGAGTCCTGCAATATAACTAACAACCTGGCATTGCAAGATGTGTGCACAGAAATGAACATAATGGTGGGATAAATGGCCTACAGCAGGAACATGTCTAAACATCACCCTTATACAGTGCTACAATAGTGTATATATGACTATTACAATGGCAACTGTTACAGATCTACACAACGGCATATCACCATACCACATTCCACAACCCTTACAACCTGTAATGTGGTTCTAACATGAGCAATGGATGTGTAATATGGAATCCCATGTTAGGACAGCAAATATCGGGAATACATACCTTAACAAACACGGGAAGCATATGTGTGCACACACTCCAAATAACATATCGTGAGTCTGCACCTTCCAGTAAGTACAGGTTCTCAATGTCACACCAAGAAATGGTCTGCTTTCCAAGATGTATGTCCATCACATTTGCCCACTCACCTGCAACAGAGGCAGCCATGGCTTGCACACATCTTACAAGCCATTGAATGGATCCCATACACAACAGGTAGCATGCAGAAATGGGACATATAGCCTTACCTCACCATTGCATATACCATGGCAAACAGTGCAGACAGTCATGTATGTGACGAGGATGTATGGGACAACATTAATGTAGAAAATAAACAGATGGCCATCCAAGACAGATGATGACACTTGTTGCAAACGTGTCATGGAGGCTGCCTAGTAACATGCCACAACACTGATGGAGTTGCAGGAATGTCTAGCAAGTACTGGCTGTGCAGTACCTGTGTTGACAATCACCTGGACTCTGCATAAGTATGGCCCATGGGTTAGGGTAATCAGATGGGACAGTTGCTCCACAGGAAAAATCAGCCAGGGTTCTCTACAGGTAGCATATGCATAACATCAAAAGTCCCCCAAAGGCATGTGTTGCAATGTATAATGGTGTACCAAGACCAAGTTTGAAACCTACAGACAGTATCAATTTAGATACATGTGCTGCACAAGCAACACCTCACTCCACCTCAGGCCCACCATCCCCATCTGTACCTTGCTGGTGCCAGTGTACACCTGTGCATTTGCCATTCATTAGGAGGGACTAGGCCAGTACACATGGTGTTCTGGATTTGGGACACTGCAAAATGACACTCATGTGTAGCCCATAGTTGTCAATCATCTGCAAAAAGGCTAGGATGGGGAAGGGTGTCATCCTGAAACACAACAGTGAACTGAAGCAGGCATCCAAAGCTCACTAAGAATGGCTGTATCTGCACACAGCCAAGGTCATGAATTATGGCAGGCATAACCCTGACTCCACAGCAATAGTGAAGGCACTGTGTGACCTCCAAGGGCTGTGCACATGAGTTGACCTTGCAGTATTGCAGAGTTGGGGACATTTGTAGGGCAGAGTGACCAAATACTGGCAAATGCAGATGGGCCATGCTAGTATACCCTTCCAGGAATAGTGACTGCTGTAGTACATTTAACAGTTGGTGCAACAAACCATCATGTTAAGGGTGTGCACACTTATGCACCCACAGATTGTATGTATCTCAATCAGCATCTGCACAACTAACACATTTGTTTGATAATGCATTTTTTTGCACATGTCATATGTCACATATCAGGTTCATGTAATGTTAACATATGAGGTATTGTGGCCCCATGGGATATCAGGGAAGAGGGTTCCATGTCAATAAGGGTGTGTACACTCCTCATAGCTACAGTAAGGTTTAAAGGTTGTCAGTGTAATTGTATTTTATTGGTCATACATGCACCGCTGATGATGAGATGTGCAAATCAGACATCAGGCATTCACTATTAACATCTGTCCACATATCATCACAGGTATGTGTCAGATAAACACATAGAGGCTGTGAGCAGCAGAGCAAACATAACTGACACACATATACACATTCAGCAATGGCATGTACACCTGTGAGGTATAGTGCACAGTACAGGCCAGGGTGCTGAACAGGTGTACAGCAATACTGTGTACATGGGTGAAGTGTGTTCCAGGGGAAGGGGCATCACCTACTAACACAACCCATGCATCACAGAGATGTATAATGTTGGTAACAGGGATTGACTATAGCTGCAGTACTTGCTGTTGAGTGCCATATGTCATGCACGTTGACAGATGAGTAATGAGAGGTCTGTGTAATATCTTTGTGCAACCTCACCTGTAAGTTTGTGTGTGTGTGTGTGTGTGCGTGTGTGTGTGTGTGTGTGTGTGTGTGTGTGTGTGTGTGTGTGTGTGTGTGTGTGTGTGTGTGTGTGTACAGTTAAGCCAGTTAAGCAATGATGTACAGGTCTTAAAGTGCATTTCTTGTTTTCCCCTCACAGGTGGCGAGGTGGGTCAGGGTCCCTCCTGCAGGCAAACTGATGTTAGTGTCCATACAGACTCTGACAATGATGATACATGTGTTGAGGCACAGGCAGGGTTATCAGGGGCTGAAGCTGTGCCATTGTTTGACATCCCACTGTTATCAACCCATCCCTGCACACAGTCACATTGCCTATACATACCCCATCACCAGTGGCCATAGATGAGGGACAGTTGTTGGGTGGTGGCATGGGACAGGACAGTGTGGTGTCTATGGCACATGTGTCTGGACACAGCAGCCATAGCCTGATCCCCGGCGAGGTACCACACAGGCAGATGTACAGGGGGTGTTCATAGGAGGGCTGCTGATCATCATGCTCTTGGCCAAAGTGCCACATCTGGTGTCACCAGACACATGTTTCAGGCCATCATGGAGGTGCAGGCACGTATGGAATGGTATACCAGACAAGGATCTGAGGCTGCAGAAGACTACTCATTCTGCTGTTATTGACAGCATCCGTGATCTTGCAGGTGCCCACCGTTATTTTGCAGAGGTCCTGGATAGACGATTGAGTGAGATGGTGGGAATACTTGACCATGGAATGTCTGTGCTTGAGCATATGGTGGGAGTAGTGTGATGGCCACATGGATGTAGGCCAGCGACACCAACAGGTGGAGGTCGACGTGGACGTGCAAGAAGTCAGAGCTGCTCCCGTAGTGGCAGTATCAGCCCCAGCACTGCAGGGGGGTGATGCCTACACCACAACATAGCAGGCCACATGCATGTGGCCCTGGCTGGTCCCAAGAGGGACCCAGATCCAGCAGACATATGTCATCATCAGGGGAGAGTACCATATTGTGGCTTGTACCAGGTGGTGCCTGTGAAACCCCTGGCAGGCACATTTCTCGTGTCCATGGCCAGAGATGGTGAACTGCACACCTGCCAGGTATGGTCAGCAGCTGTCCAACAAACCCCTGTATAGGGCAGCCACATGGCAGAACTGTGTGCATGCATACACACACACATCACCAACACAGCTAGAGCAACCCCATACCTACACACACCACATCTGCATAGCCCAATTAATAATGAAACCCCCAACACACGTGATGTCAAATGAATGGCTCAGCCTAGGTCTCTGGCAAACCCACAACACACCTTGTGCATATGATGATACCTGTGCCGCATCCCTGTCATCCATAACATCGATGCAGGGACAGGCTAATATGGTTCTGATGCACAGAGTGACTTACTATGATGTACCAATGTAATGCTGTGTAACATGTTTTTCAGCACTAAAGTTTAATGATTACATGTCAGGATGTGTAGCTGTCCAGCCATGATGCATTATAGCTGTTATTAACACTGAGTGATTGTGGTCTTCATAATGTATTCCATTTGTGTTGTAGGTGTCTATGTGTCAGCAGAATGTTGGTCTGCTGTTGTTTCCTACAAGGGATATGGCACTGTGGTGACACCTTGACTGTGCCATATCCTGGGTACAGCTGAACACATGTCACAGGTCTGTATAACAGTTACTGTGTGTGCCACATGCCTGATAGGTCTGAGGGGTGTATACAGGTGAGTGCATGGTGGCTGATGTCAGTAGCCCTTCTACAGTGGACAATGGTAAGTGTACTGGGTGGTACACACCACATGTTTGTGTATAACACACACAGGCTTTGGTGCTGATGCAATACACAGAGAATACTCTACAGATGGATGTATGTAGTTTTCCAAATAACCCATTTTAGCCTATGTAATTCCACCAAGACAGGATAGGCACAACATCACATTGGGAAATAATCAGTCTGCTAGTTTAATGTCATTGACAATGGTACTGGCAGGGTATATGTCCCCTTCTCCAATGTAGTGCAATCCTCAACTTGGTAAACATAGGTGTGCTGGTGTGGATGGCACAGCCCTACCCTTTGGAGGGTGTGGGGTGGTGTAGAACTGCAGATAGTGTGATTGACAACTATTTAACCTGTTAACATGAACTGTACAGTATTACAGCCAACTAGGCAAGGGGATACACTCAATAACCGCAATGATGGTGGCTGTGTCCACAAGATCCACACCCAGCTTTATATACCAAACCCAGTATCGCTGTACAGATACACAGTGGGGAAGAGGGCATTTGCACATCTACTACTAGTTTTGATGGAATTAATTTCCACAAAATGATACCTGTGAAATGTTAGTATTTGCCAGTCAGTTCTCAGACAGATGACCTCCTGGGACATGTATATTCTGCAAAATGAAGTAGATCCCTTCACATACACACACACTCTTACTTGGCAACACTGGGACTAGAAACCCTACCTAGGTACTTAGTGCTACTAATGTGTGTGGCCTTAATTGCACACACCACATAGCTTTTAGGATTAGGTGTTTTCCAGGTTCCATGTTAAGTGAAGAACATCACCAGGCCTTGTACAGTATAGTAATGGGAGATGTACTGGTTGTTTATGAACAATGCATAGTGTGACACACTGTTGTATACACATTGACAAACACATAACAGTCATACACACATCTGACAGACCTGGGTTTATCAATGCTAACTACCTTGTCAGTGTGTCCATTCTGTTACAGATAAGTTGCACATAGCACATGCATCACTGGGCTGGATAGTGTAATCAGTTACCTGTATGGTTGATGGTGACACTGGTCCCCATACAATGGACCTTGGGACATGTACTGGGGGTACCATGGTGTAAAGACAGTATACCCAGCACCCACACACAACACTGGATATTGTACTCACTGAAAGCCATGATAATACTCTGATATACCCACCATCACAGATTGACCAGGACTGCAATGCAACCCTTTGTCTATCTCAAGAGTGCTACTACAGGGATATGCATCTATTGCACATGTCACATGGATAGTAGGGTGATGCTTTGTCATGGCTCTCCTATGGTCAGCAACATCACTATCCCTTATACTGTGTGGCAAGGTGTATTGTATTAGGAGAATGTGGCCTCAGAATGCTGTATCCTACAAATATACACACTTACACACATACACGCACTTGCCAGAATTCAGAGGGTAACCAATGTCTCTCTACCCATTTGTACAACAGTGTTGTGCTGGTACTGCAAGCTCCAGGTAGGCCATAGGGTGAAGAGTGTAACAAGGTACATGTAATGTCCATTATAGCAGCAGCCAAATCTAACTATGGCAATGGGGGTGTGGTGGGTGTGAAGGGCCTCAGGGTAGTATCAACTACAGGTTTACAAACACATAGACACTGTTATTCTCAGTAATGCACACTGACACATTTCTCAGTACTGGGGTCCATAGGTGCAGGTGTTCATAGGTGTGTATGAGATGGGAAGAGTAGGGGATGTGGGTACAGTGGTATCATGCCACCTGCCATTTGCCAGCAGGCCATCTATCAACTGATGCCACATGAGTGATCCTCAAGGTGAGAGTCAAATGCAACATCCAATCATCTGGTTGCCTCTTGCAGAGGGCCAGTGAGGTGCTCCAATTGACATGTATGCAACATGTATTACATACCATGGTCAGTGTCTGTCTTGGAGACCTGTACCCAAGCATGTTCTGTTGACTGTGGTAGTGTAGATGAGGTATCTATGGCATGTGGTGCGTACAGGATGGGGATTCCTAGCTGTGGCATTCATAACACAGCTGGGCAGACATGTCAGTGTCACTCAAACAGAGGTTGCCTGTAAGCAGCCAAGATGGATACCTGACATCTGCACATCTGTACAGAGGACAGACAGACATCGGCTAGCCAACTGGTTATGCAGTAGGATGAATGTGTTGACAGATAGATGTCTGACACTGATAGGTGTGCCATTACTACATGACAGCAGCCCACAATGATGTGTCCTAAACACACAGTAGTCTACAGTTAATATCCACATGTCAGGTCAATATCCAGTAGGAAATACTTAATGACACACAGCTCACATACCAAGAACATGACAGTGAGGACTCAGAGTCCATCTTTGCATGCAGGGATGTTTGGTTCCAGTACTACAATCTGCAATCTACTCTTACTTGGGAAAGCACTGTCAACAGTAGTAACATAGTGATACACTACATGCCAGTGTGACTGCATATAACCCAGGATACTACCCATGTATGTAACACATTCAAATGGAAACGAGTGTTGTGCAAGCCATATATACTCAAATGTCCCAGACAGTAGACTCACACCCCTTGGTACTGTAATGACAGCACATAGATGCATGTTATGTACATGGAATTAAATAAACTTATTAAAAATGTCATTACCCTGCTATTTTATCAGACTGGAATGTGATCACTAGTTACCAGGGCTGAGCCATGCTTAGCAGGTTTCAGCATTGTTGCAATATAAATGCTAAGCAGATTTGTGCACTGGTAAGTGAAGCTGAAATGGTCTAAGCACCTATACGTTTAGAATATGAAAAATATAACCATCTGAACCACCAAAACCCCCCAACAATGAATAATTCAAGTAGTTGTAATCATATTAATTGCTTTCATCTCTTAAAGAGACTTCATCAGAATACAAATCACTATATTGAATTCAGCATTTAAATACATCTAATTAATGACATTATAATTTGCTTCATCAAATAACCCTAACTAATGAATTAAAGGGATACAACCATAAATTGTGTGAAAATACATACAATGCTAAGCACTACAAATTTGACATAATAATATGAAGCCGCGGTGGTGCAGTGGTAGCGTTGTTGCCTCACAGCAAGAGGTTCTCCCATTCGATTCTCGGCTGGAGCACCTTCTGTGTGGAGTCTGCATGTCCTCCCCACGGCCAAGTGTCGTTTGAAAGACATGCGTGAATGGGCATGCCTTCGTTAAAGGTTGAGCGTCGGGCTGGCACCTCAGCACTGAAAAAATCTACTGCCAATCATTAGTGGACCGGAGTTCCACTGTGGCAACCCATAACCAAGAAAAGCTGAAAGAAGAACAACATTAAAATAATGATGTAAAAATCACTTTGATCAAAAAATGCATTACAAAAAAAATTATAGAACATCATAAAAAAACTTTATAACCTATTGTCTCTCCCTGTTAGCCTAGGAACAATTGATATGGTGTCATTCAAACCAGGTAGAAACATTGCAGCCAATTTGAGCTGCCAGTGTGTCTCTTTTTTCTTTAAAAGATTTTTCCAGTCCCCACCTCTAGGGTTCTTCCTGACAATGTCAAGAATCCCAAACATAAATTTCACAAACTCCACACAGGATAAAAGGCGTTTATATAAAGCATTGGTTAATTTTTAATTTCTTATGTCATTATTATGTTCATAAACCCTATTCTTTAGCATGCACTCGGTTTTACCTATACGTTTAACCGTACGTTAGCAGCACTTACCATCACACAAACGCATGCAAACTCACTTAAAGCTGCTCAAAACTGCCTTAACCACTCTGTATCCAACAGCCCTTGTTCTGCCCAGCAACAAAATAAACAGCCCTTGAACCCAAGACCCTGTACACTTTAGTCAGAGCAGTTAACCACTTAGCCATCACAGCTATGAAGACATTTGTTGTTTTTTCCAATATATCTGTCAGTACACATACTGAATAGTATTGAACAACTGCTTTGACTTCTACAATTGTGTAGTATGTGTTAGTGATATTAGTGTTGAATCAAGTATGTTGTTATAGCTAAATATACACATATCAGATAAATACAGTGTAATACATCTGGGAAGGTATATGCAACAGTCATATTTACACATAAGGATATGTATATATATATATATATATATATATATATATATATATATATATATATATATATATATATATATATATATATATGCATATGTAGATATATGGATACATGTACATATATATATATATATATATATATATATATATATGTGTGTGTGTGTGTGTATTTATATACATCTGTATATTGCATTATATATATGGTCATATATAGATCTATCTGTATGTGTGTGTGTGTGTGTGTGTGTGTGTGTATGTATATGTGTGTGTGTGAATATATATATATATATATATATATATATATATATATATATATATATACATATATAGCTGTATATATGTAAACATATATATGTGTATATGTATATATATATATGTGTATGTATATGTATATATATATATATATATATATATATATATATATATATATATATATATATACATATATATATATATATTTATATACATATATGTATAACATATGTCCATAACATATAGTGGAGTCATACCTCAGCACCAATAGTCACAACCTCTTAATGCAAGGGGATGTCATGTAAGTATTGCAGGTATAAATGTAGACTGTTGCTACTGTCACGGGGATTGTCTTAGAAATTTTGTGTGGGATGTCACATTTAATATTGACATGTACACCATCATTTACTGACAGACATCATAAGATCATCGTAGTACAGTACCACACAAATCACAGTAATGATCCTGTGGAGCACAGCAGAGATATGACCAATAAATGTGGACAATCTGATACAGTCTGGTCACTCTAGAGGTATACACAGAACCCCTTAGTGCAAGACGTGTGGACCAAGCCTGACAAAGTGGATGTTTACAGCCATGTAAATGGGGATAACACGAAAATACTGGAATAGATAAGCTCACAAAGTTTATGCATTCACACACTCCTGTCTGTTCTGATACATAGTAAATGGAGGAGCAGAGGTCACAAGCCCACATACTACCCACTAGTTAGTGACATACATCTGTACAGCATCCCACTGCTTTGTCAGAAATACACAACAGTTATGGTGGCCCAGCAACAGTACATCTGACAAATATCTGGACATAACATCACACTGGATAAATACACTGAGCTGTTAGGCATGTCACAAAGCACTGTGTAAACTACAGGCAGACTGTCACAACACTAGCCTACATTTCTTATGGGGGAATACACATGTACCTGCAAATATAGCATGCTCTACAGGCATGTAACAGCATGGAGTAACAGACACCTGTGTGAAAGTGCATACCCACAACCAATCTAAACACAGCCACAGTCACATATGGTAAACATACTTAATATTACAGTATATGGACTGTGTGAACAACACCATCCCCATATGTGCCACTCACACACTAACCCTACATATACTGAACCAATATACAGTGTATTTGAATGCCTGACTGTGGTATGGGACATGTGTCGGTCTGGCCCTATAAACCTGCATGCCGATAGGGTAACATACACTGGAGCAGCATGCAGCATCACATAGAACAGGACCAAGAACAATAACATCTACCACAGTCTGTACACAGGCCAAGATACATATTCACAATAAACACTCTGTCGACAATCACCATAAGTACACATACCTCACTACTGTACACACTACAACAGAATGTCCAGGTTTTGTCCTCAGATATAAGGCCTGCTATACATAACATGTCTAGCAGTCTGATATCTCACTGGCATGTTATAAGATATGATGTCAGTAAATAATGATATACTGAACATATACACCTCTTACTGCATGACATGTGTACAAAGGTTGACAGAGTTGTGGCTTGAGGCACAAACACAGGGTCAATATTGACATGTTGCTGTGATAAACCCATACATTTACTGGTGTAACAGGGTTTGTTGTGATATATGTCTTCTGAGGGATATGAAGTCAGTAATTCACATGGCTGTCACCATGTACTGACTGTAATCTTCAGAGTATGCTACTGCATTTCTAAAGATAGGAAATGTGTGAGTAGCACAACATATGTAAGACTCCAAACACTGGCCAGTCTGCAGATAGCCCTACAGGTGAGAGTTTCCCCAAACACATAACACTGTCATGACAGATATTAAATTATGTAGAACAGCCATATCCACACAAACCCTGTTAAACTAACATTGCTTCAAATGTAGAAGAGTAACACATTCTGTCCTCATGTCTTCATAGGTTCATAGGTAGGTACTAGATTATTGGCCAAAGGGCCTAAGTAAGCCTAGCCAACAAGGTTCTCTGGCTTATGCCTCCCAAGAAAGTTAATTTCCTGTGCCCCTGTGGAGCAGAGCCACAGAAGTGATCCCTGAGGTGTAGTTCCTATTTCCCATCCACTCATCAAGATTTTTCTTGAAGAGTGCTAAATGAGGAACTTTGCTTGACATAGATGGGTAGCTTGTTCCAGAGTATAGGAAGTCTCTGGGACAGGAATCTATCCCTCCAGCATGTCCTGTTTAGTGTAGTGACAAGGTGTAGGTCCCTAGAGCATGTAGCTTGGAGGATTGGGATTTCTTTAGGTGTAATATGTCCAACAGCTCTGGGTTTAACATAGCTTTATATGTTAGGCAGATATCTCCTCAGAGTAGGCAATATGCTACAGAGTAAAGCTGGAGTTTTTTGAGATTGTCAGTGTATGGCATCTGTTTCAGGGCAGTAATCCTCTTTGTCAGATACTTCTGTGGCCTTTCCAGCTGCTGCAGATGTCTTGTGAGGTACATTCCAAAAGGGACGTTGTACTATATATTGGGTCTAATGAGTGCCGAGTAGAGGGGAACGATGACCTCTTTTTTCCTGGATGACAACCCTTTTGTGATGAGGTGTGCCACATAGAAGGATTTCCTGACTACTGTGGAGATGTGATTATCAAAGGAGAGACTACTGTCCATCTGGGTCCCAAGGTCTCTTATCACACATTCAGCATTAAGTAGCCTGCCATTTATGTGGTAGTTCATGGGTACAGAGTTTTTACCAAAGGGGATGATAATGCACTTTTTGGCATTGAGCTTGAGGCCATGCCTCTGACACCAGGCATCTGTCTGAGTGAGGCCCTTCTGTAGGATGTCCACATCATTTGGGGACTCGACCATGGCTCCTAGTTTGCAGTCATCTGTGAACTTCATTAGCCAGAGGCATTTTGTGTTAGCCTATACTTCAGAGAAGTAGATACCAAACAGGAAAGGTCCCAGGACTGAACCCTGTGTTACTCCACTTGTCACTGGTTTGAAGTCAAATTTGAAGTCTGCAACTTTTACAGTGTGGGTTCTGTCAGTGAGCCAGTTAGCAACCCATCTTGTGATGTAGGGATTTATACCTAGTTTAGTGAGATTAGCTATAATTCCAGAATGGGGGATGGTGTCAAAAGCCTTGGCAAGGTCAAGATAGGCTGTGTGAGCCACTTTACCCTCATCTACGGCTTTGGTGACTCCCTCAAAGAAGTTGATCAGGTTCGGAAAGCATGATCTGCCTTTCACAAACCTGAACTGGGTGGTGTCCAGAGTCTGGAGGTTACCAATGTCTTTGTTTATGAGTTCCATGATGATACATTCCATGGCCTTACAGACCAGGCTCGTCAGACTAATAGGGCGATACTTCCTAGGATCAGTGGTGGCTCCCTCTTTGTGGAGTGGGATAACTGTTGCTGTGCTCCAGTCAGTGGGCAAAAAGCCTGATGTGAGACTATGATTGAACATGGTGCTTAGGTGGGGAGCCAGTTCGTTCTGAAGTTCATGTAAAACATAGCCTGGGATGTTGTCCGGTCCCATGGATGCTGTGTTTTTGGTTTTAGAGAGTGCAGCTTTTACCTGCATAGATGTGATTACAGGGACTCTGCATTCTTCCTGTATAGATATGGGCCCTTTAGGGGGTAAGGGAGGTAAAGTTAGCACTGAACATATCTGCCAGGATGTTGGCAATATCAGTTGGTTCTGTAATTTTCATGCCATTGTGCTGTAACTCAGAACAGATCTGGGTGTTGCCAATGAGATTCTTGACATAGCTGTAGAATGCTTTGTGGTTGCCCTTAGAATCAGTGGTGATTTCCTGTTTGTTGGCCTGTCTCCACAGTGTATGTTGTAAGATGCAACTACCCTCTGTGATGCAGTTTGTCAAACTTCCACATGAAGTCCTGCTCACAGTGAAAGAGAAGGGTTAACACCCACATGACGTGCTTAGTTATAAGAGTGTGTTTCCATGCAATTGGCTATGGGAATGATATCACAGCTGTTCCACATGCAATCAGCTAGTGGGGGACTACCATTCGTGCACAGGCCATCAGCTGATCATGAGCATCACTTACTAACACAAGCTGCTGCCTAAGCAAAGCAGGTGTACTTTTCCACATCCACCAGAGAGGGAGTGACAGTGACAGACAGAGACAAAGTAAGAATGGAAGGGAGTAGGAGAGTAAGAGCCAAGCATGTTTGTGTATGATCCATGGGTGGAGAGTGGTATCTGGGCATTATAATGGTTGCCTATATTGTGTACTAATCTATACTGTCACATGGTAATTGCACATGGCTGTACACATTTATGGCTGAGGATTGTTGACTAGAATCTCTACAATGTTTGGAAAATGTTGGCCTTGTAATGGTGACAATGGGACATGTAGCTCATCAATATAATGATGTGGAAAAACCCACACTGCAATGGACCCTGTCATTACACAATCACCCCAACACCCACACAGGGCACTGATAACATATACCAACACACACTTACCAGTACTGAATTTCAAACCCCTCCCTGACTACGTATTGCTGTTACATTGTTATACAGTTATTTCATGCACCACAGAGCTTACTTGTTAAAAAGCTGTCCAAATGTATCTTTGAAGGTGAGTGACATCAGCAACAGTGATAAATGAGGGATAAGGGAACTGTAGTACATGTGACTGTACATAAAAGCAGGTGTCAAGAAAGACACAACCAGACTTTTTCAGGGAATCACACACATTATCACAGTTGGCAGGGTCAGGATTAGAACTCCTGACCAATTAGTTTGCTACACTATAGTATTACACAGTATCACATGTGCCACATAGCTTATCAGGCTAATTTTTGGCCAAATGGTTATTTCAAGGTGACTGAAATCAGAAGGTGTGCTACAGTAGGGCAATGGGAGGTGTAGTGAGTGTGAATGGCTTCAAAATCATTAATCTCCACACACACATGCACACACACACTTGCCAGTACTGACATGTATGGGTTCATTGCTTCACAGGTGTGTAGTAGTTGACTGTGCCAGAAGGCTGTACAAGGCTAGGCAAAGGGAATATCTTGGCATCAGGCCATATGACAATGGTCTCCAGTGTGGCTCAGGGGTGTAGTCCCAGGATTGGCCCACACAGGTGGGTATTGTATTCACCATCCACTCATCTGGGTTACTATTGTGGGTGGCCAGTGCTGTGCAATGCTTGCCATGTATGTGATCTATATTCCATAACATGGACAGTGTCTTGGTTGTGCACATGTCCCACATGCATGTTCTATGACCTGTGGAAGTGTACTTGGGGTCTTGGGGCATGTTGTATGGACAGATTGTTATCATCTGATGTGGCATTCCTCACCTCATGTGGTGAGACCTGGCTATAGCACTAAGGTCATGCCTACACCTACATTGATAGCATGACACAGGTATTCAGTGGTGTTAGTGGCATCTGTCCATACAGGGTATGTGTATAAGGCATGGTATTCCCTTTGTGGGTTACATTTGCAGACTCTACAGTTGTTGCAGGTGTCCAGTGGGGAACATAGCAACAGACCACTGTAAGCAATTATTTGCCTATTGTAGAGATGGAACAGGGTGCCATGTCCTTTTACTTGCTGGATAACACACACTCAGTCAGGAGATGTCACACATCACAGTACATTGTGATGTCAGTGGCAGTGTTGTGGTCAACAGGCATGTATTTCACTGCAATCACACTATGGTTACTATCTGTGGGCAATATGCAGGGAACTACCAATATAGTGGTTGTTGCCTAACCAAGGGTGTTTGTGTATGAGACATGGGTAGAGAGTGTTCTCTGTGTAATACAAGATACCATGGAGCTTATTGTATGGATGTTGTCCCAAGATACTTCTAAGGTGAGGAACATCGCCAGCCCTTGTAAATACTGGCATTGGGTGATGTAGTAGGTGAGAGGTGTTCCCTCACAATGGTTATTTAATAATGAAGGCATAACTCAAAACTGTTTTTATTCTTGAATATTTTTCAAATTTAAGCCTAAATGTATTAATGTTTTATCTCTACTCTGTATAATTATCTTGTAGTTATAGCACACACCTAATTTTGTCTATATCAGAGCTTTTCTCCACATTTTTTGAATGTCTCTCAAATTTATACCTAAATGTATTAATGCTTTATCTCTACTCTGTATAATTATCTTGTAGTTATTGTATGTACCTAATGTTGTCTATATCGGAGCTTTTCTCCCCAGGACTCCATTGAAAACGGGTTCTTCTGGCCCAATGGACTATCCTGGTAAACCAACTGCAAATAAATAAATAAATAAATAATACAAGGCTTGCCTACATTGTTCACAGATCCATAATGTCACATGTAGGGCTATGGATTGTCTACACTAGCCTCTCTGCTGTTTGACATCTGTTGTGCCTGTAAGGTGGACATTGTGACATATAGTAGGGCCTCAATATAATAATTTAGAAAAACCCACCCCACTATGCATCCTGTCATTACACAATCACAGCAACCACCACACAGGATACTGATGACAAACACACACACGCACACACACTTGCCAATACTGAGATTCAACCCCCTACCTAGCTATGTATTGCTACTACAGTGCACCACATTTATTGCGCACACCATGGAGCTTATTGCATGGATGTTGTCCCAAGATACTTCTAAGGTGAGGAACATCACCAGCCCTTGTAAATACTGGCATTGGGTGATGTAGTGGGTGAGAGATCCCAAAAATAATTTTATCCTAATCACACATTTACATTTGCCAGGGGTGAGGTTCAAACCTCTGTCTAACAACCTTTACGGGCCATTATGTTACACACTTACCACATGCACCACTGAACTGACATGGTATAGGCTTTGCAACAGATACTTGTAAGGTGGATGATATCTGCAGGATGGCTAAGGTCAGGCTCTGAGATGTGTACTGGCTGTAAATTGGGACAAAATCTTTGAGGTACACACCAACACTTGCCACAGATGAGATTCAAACCCATAGCTGTGTAGTTACTGCTACTATATTGTTCCACATTTATAGCACTCACCACGGAGCTTATAGGGCTAGCCCTTCTCCAAAAGTATATTGCAAGGTAGATGTCATGACCAGGCTTGCTAAAGTAGGGCAATGGGAGGTGTAGTGACTGTGAATGGCCTCAAAAGCATTCTCCTCTACACACACGCACAGAGTTTCACAGTTGCCATGTCTGGGATTAGAACTCCTATCTAACTAGTACATCATACTATAGCATTATGCAGTTATCGTACATGCCACAGAGCTTAGAGGGCTAGCCCTTATCCAAAGGTGTATTTCAAGGTGAATGACATTAGCAGCCTTGCTAAAGTAGGGCAATGGGAGGTGTAGTGTCTATAAATGGCCTCAAAATCATTGATCTCTACACACACACACACACACACACACACACACACACACACACACACACACACACACACACACACACACACACCTTCACAGTTGCCATGTCGGGGATTAGAACTCCTACATAACTAGTACATCACAGTATCGCATCATGCAGTTATTGCACATGCCACAGAGCTTACATGGCTAAAATTTATCCAAGGAGGTATTTCAAGGTGACTGACATCAGCAGGCTTGCTAAAGTAGGGCAATGGGAGGTGTTGTGTCTATGAATGGCCTCATAATCATTGATCCCTACACACACAGCATTTCACAGTTGCCATGTCTGGGATTAGAACTCCTACCTAACTTATGCATCACAGTACAGCATTACACATTTATCACATGCACCACTTAGCTTATAAGGCTAGTCCTTATCCAAAGGTGTATTAGCCTTGCTAAAGTATGGCAATAGGAGGTGTAGCGTCTATGAATGGCCTCAAAATCATTGATCCCTACACACACACAGCTGCCATGTCGGGGAATAGAACTCCTACCTAACTAGTGCATCACATTATAGCATCACACAGTTATTGCATGTGCCACAGAGCTTACACAGTTAAATCTTGTCCAAGGAGGTATTTCAAGGTGCCTGACATCAGCAGGTTTGCTAAAGTAGGGCAATGGGAGGTGTAGTGACTGTGAATGGCCTCAAAGCATTGATCCCTACACACACACACACACACACACACACACACACACACACACACACACACACACACACACACACACACACACACACACACACACACACACACACACACACACACACACACACACACACACGGCTTCACAGTTGCCATGTCTGGGAGTAGGACTCCTATCTAACTAGTACATCACACTATAGCATTACATAGTTATTGCATGCGCCACAAAGATTAGATGGCTGAGTCATGTCCAACAAGGTATTTCAAGGTGACAGACATCAGCAGGCTTGCTACAGTAGGGCAATGGGAGGTGTAGTGACTGTGAATGGCCTCAAAAACATTGATCCCTACACACACAAACACAGGGTTTCACAATTGCCATGTCTGGGATGTGAACTCTTACCTATCTAGTACATCACACTATAGCATTACACAGTTATTGCACATGCCACAGAGCTTACAGGGCTACATTGTGTCTAAGGAGGTATTTCAAGGTGACTGACATCAGGCTTGCTAAACTAGGGCAATGGGGAGTGCAGTGTGTGTGAATTGGCCATAAACCATTCCTCTGGAAACACACACAACACTCAGTCACACACAACTTTACATTTGATAGGACTGTGTATATGACTGCTAGATGAATAATGACTTGCACTGTCATATTACACAGTTATCACAAGCATCACAGACACTATAGTGCTGAGGGCTACCAGAAGCAAATGTGTACAGTTATAGACATTGGCACATCATGTGATATTGGCCAATTGGATGTGTGGTGGGTGGGACAGGCCTTATGATGGTAAGCTCTTCCCCACGTCTCTGTTTGTGTATGTTTGACCTATTATAGTGTGTTGTCCTTGGATATATGTGTGTATTCCTATCCGATGTTTGTGCAAAGCATGACTGGTGTGCAATGTGGTGTGTGTGGACAGACATCTGCGACTGACAGATATGTATATTCCACTGTTGCCAGACATGTGCTTCATTTCTGTAAGTGTGGGAGCATGCCCAATATGATCCTTCTGTATTTTGTTGTCAGACATGAGCTTTGTTTCTGTAAGTGTGGGAGCATGTCCATTATGACCTTCTGTATTGAAGGTGTGAATCCATTCCAGTTAGGTTGTACTCCAGTGCAGGCATTTGTGTTCTACACCTACAGCTAGCAACCTGTTTCTGCAGGATATCTGTAGATAAGGTGACAATATGGAGTCACAATGGGCAAAGGATAGTGGGATACTGTAACTAATTATGTCTGTGCTACTTCTGCTACATGGTTTTGGTGTTAGCAGAGATATTCAGACATATGTACTGTTTTACACTGTGATATATTATGTCATCAACTACTGACAGATATACATATGTGCTCACAGTAATTTCCTGGGGAATACAAGATGAATGCAGCTGTGCTCAGTATTGTGGTCTGCAGCCTACATATTCTTGCACAATCATGTCATTCTGGAGGGGGAGCTGCAGGCACTTGCTGATGGGTCTGTGTAAATGGTCCAGCACCTTGGTACTGTGGTGGCTAATGTTCCCATGCTTGTACATCTATCGATGTGACAGAACGGACATATCCTGCTGTGGCCATACTTCTCAGCTGTACAGATTCACACAGGTTACCCAGAGGCAGGGCTCATATATCTGGTCATTTCCCCTTCACATTGTGGTTTACAAGCAAGTTTGTAGCCACCCATTCCTGGGTTTGCAGGCAGGGATAGGGGGGGCACACATCAGAGTTTCAGACTTCACACATTCCATGGCGTCCATGCTTCTACCCCTCTCCTCTGTTATTTTATCCTCTTCCTAAAATTATGCAAGTGATATCTGATAAGTATCCCTATAGTTATCACTTTATCCCAGCAATATTTAGGGGTTGGTCCACAGTTCATGCAGTAGGACATGGTGGACATGCTACTGGGATTTGTCGACATGAACTTGCATTTGTGTTCTGTGGACTGTGTTATGTCATTATTTGGAACTCCATGAGATAACATACATTGGCAATACGGGTGAGACACAGGCCTTTGACAGAGGGCTGTAGGGCATTTGGTAGTGATGCAGGTCATCTGTAGCAGGCCAGTGCATTCTGTCACTCCTACAGTCCCAAGCTGTGAGCCACTGGATTCCTCTGGGGTGACAGGGTAGGTGTGCGAGGTATTAATTGCAATAGTTTCTGTCCATATTAATCCATTGGTGTTGATGCTGGCAGGGTGCTGCTTACAGCTAGGGACACACCTGCATAGGACAAGTCTTCAGCATGCTGCATTCTGTGGGTATTCCCATACAGAAGTGGGGGTCATATTGTACTTGTTCCAACAGCAGAGATATGACCTGTGATGAACCTGTGGCTGATGGTGGGGTGAGCTGAGTGCATGTGTGCTATGGAAGCTTCTTGCAGCTGACTCACAGATATACATGGGGCATTTCCTTTATGCTGGCTTGTGCGGGGACATCAGCAGTTTCTCAGTACTTCATAACTGTGACTTTTGTGGTCTTCCAGTGTTTGGCCGGACTACATCAGTATTCCATACTACACAGACAGCTAATGTGCTGCTAACCTGTATGTACAATTCCAAAGGTGTGTCCATTTGACAGTAACATTTTATACACTCTCTGTCTAGGGTACTTCCACCTGTGTACTGTGTGTATGTCTGGGCCCACATTCATGCCATGTCCATCTTTCCGATGGTGACAGATACTACATCTGAACAATTAGTATGGATTACTACTGATTGGGTCTTGCACTACAGTTGTTAGAACTTGGCCCTGTCATCAACAGTACTGGCCATAGGCCACCAGGACACAACCTTCCATGCCTACTTGCTGACCACTTTCACACAATATACAACACACAACAACCTAACACACAGAGCACTGCATATTGTACATGTGCAACGATCTATCCTGCTAATTTGGCCAGCTCAGGTAATCTGTGCTCCACTGTTATTATACCCACATGTACATGTTACTACATTTCTACATAGGATTCTTGGGGGGGAGTACACCTGGCAACTGTAAACATTTGCTATGACTATACTGGTATTTCAGGTACTCTGTTGGCTTCCATTTCATTCTGTATTCTGACTTATCATGCAGACTAGAGGCATATCAGTGTAGTACAGATCTTAAGTTTTATTGACCTACATTTCAGTTTCCGACTTCTTACCCTTCAGAACTAACATCCAACTGCCTGACCTGTTGTAGTCTGTCTGTGTAGGTCTGGAGGGGGGTGCTGTTCTCCACTGCCATCAATCGGAGGCCTTAGCACAGGCTTTCTTTATGGTCATCTACACCTGTCCTGCAGGCTGAGACTGTTGTTGGGTATGTGAGCCTCACTGACATGTATGTCCGTGTCCTATGGACACACATTTGGCCCACCACATGTCCTTCAGCGGGATTTGTCATCTTGTCTAGTACTGCCTACTATGTTGACACCAGTATTTGTTATGGATTTCAAGCTGCCCATATAGATATCTACTATGTGCTGCCATCTCATTCAGCCACTCAATTCCCATGCATGCTCACATCCATACCATAAATAGAAGTAGCAGAACATACTACTCCATTCAGTGATTGATAGTGAGAGTGACTACATTGTGGCTGTGCCAGTATTGGGGATGGTGCTGGAGGGCTGACTATGTTGGATGCACATAGTACACTCCCTATACATGGTTAAGCACAGGTAGTGTCATGTTTGGCATCCCTTTTACTGTATGTGCGAGTCAGAGAGAGGGGTCATTCCCTGGGTTCCTATCATGTCAGTGTATGTGCTATGTGTTGCCTCTTTGCCAAAGCCTGGGCATCCTGGGCATACCTCCTTCTGCCTACAGGGGCAGGCTCAGTTTGTTCCTCCTCTGAGTCAGTCTGTGCCAGTGCTGGCCTTGGCAATGGTAGGGGGCTGTATGGCCCTACCCCGTGCTGTTCCTGCTGTAGCTGTTTCCACAGGATCATATTATGTAGCATGGCACATACAATGACAATTTGGATACATGTAGCTGGAGAGTACTGCAAGGCTCCACTGGATATGTCCAGGCACCGGAACCGTGACTTGAGCATCCTAAGCACATGCTCTATTATGATTCTGGTTTGTGCGTGCACCTCATTATGGAGTTCTTGTTTGGGTGTCTATGCATTTCTGATGTGTGTCATCAGCCATGGCTCCAGTGAGTAACCAGCATCCCCCACTAGGTGGCCATATGGGATGTCCCCATTGGCAAATCTCTGGTACAGCTGCCTCATATACCAGATGTGGGAGTCGTGATAGCTTCTAGGGCTGCCAACACACACATTCATTATAATGCCCTGAGCATCGCACATGACCTGGCAGTTGATGGAGGGGAAACCCTTGCAGTTTATGTAGCCCTACCCCACTCGCCGGGTGGTGCTTTGATGTGTATGTGCATGCAGTCTATGGCACCCACTACCTCAGGGTATTCTATTTGGTGAAAGAGATGCATATTGCTGGTCAATGCCTCATGGGTGTTGTGGAAATATATTTGCTCACCGGCATGTGCTGACATGGCATCCAGGAACTGGTGGAGTACCCTGGATGCTGATGCCTTTGAGATCCCCATAATATCCCCAGTTGGCCTTTGGAAGGTACCTGTAGCCAGTATTCTTAAGCCTACACATACCTTGGTATCCACAGGGATGGGTTCCCCTCTGTTGGTTCTGTGTGTGAGGCGTAGCTGGCACAGATCAACAATTTGCTGTAGGTGGTCCCTGCCTACCCTATAGTGCTCCACTATCTCCAGCTCATGTAGCCCCTTGTAGGTTACCCTGGGTCTGTACACTGTTCTCCTTCTCCTCACTATGGGTTGTTCATCAGCATTCTCATCCTCACTACCCTCAGCCTCTTCCACATATTGATTTATGAGAGCAAAAGCAGCCCCTATCATTTTGTTGCTTTTGTTAGGTAAATTTCCCTGTTTGTGTACACCGATGGCATAGAGTTTGTGGAAAAAACAGAGGGAAAGGTGTTTGCATAGTTTATAGTAGTGTACTGGGCTGGGCAGGTTTATATTAGAACATCGAAATTTCACAATTTTGAATGTTCTAACATCGACCCCTTTTCATCAAATGCTGAAAATAGCGAAACAACAGAAAACCAATTTTTTTCCTAGGGAAAGAATTTGGTTGTCCATTTCTGTCATTTCACTATTTTCAGCACTGTGGTGGAAAGCTATGGGTCGGGTTCAGGTAACTGTGCGATTGGGCGCGGGTTAGGTGAGTTAGGGTTAGGGCGTGGGTTAGGTATGTGTGTGATTGTGTAGACGTGAGGGTTAGTGTGGGTTAGGTGAGTTCAGGTTAGGGCGCGGGTGAGGTCAGTGTACAATAGTGACGGACCTTAGGGTTAGGGTTTGGGTTAAGGTAAGTTTGTACAGTTTAGTTTAGGGGTAGCTGTAAAATTTTAGGTGTATGTGTGTGGATTGCTGTTTGTTTGGTGTGCTTGTGCTGTGTGTATGTGTTTTGGAACAGCAAATTTTTTCCCTAGGAAAAAATTTGCTGTTCTGCATGTACGATGTTGTCAGCGTTCACTGAAAAAGGGTCGATGTTCTAATATAGACCCGGGCTCAGCTGCTGCCTGTGTAATTAGCTGGTTCTGATACATTTCACCTGCCAGCTATGCTAGTGGGTTAGGTATGTGTGTGATTGTGTAGACGTGAGGGTTAGTGTGGGTTAGGTGAGTTCAGGTTAGGGCGCGGGTGAGGTCAGTGTACAATAGTGACGGACCTTAGGGTTAGGGTTTGGGTTAAGGTAAGTTTGTACAGTTTAGTTTAGGGGTAGCTGTAAAATTTTAGGTGTATGTGTGTGGATTGCTGTTTGTTTGGTGTGCTTGTGCTGTGTGCATGTGTTTTGCAAAAGCAAATTTTTTCCCTAGGAAAAAATTCGCTGTTCTGCATGTACGATGTTGTCAGTGTTCGCTGAAAAAGGGTCGATGTTCTAATATAGACCCGGGCTCAGCTGCTGCCTGTGTAATTAGCTGGTTCTGATACATTTCACCTGCCAGCTATGCTAGTTCTCCTTGATTACCTTCCTACTGCTGTTTTCCCTTCCCATTGCCTTCCTGTTTAAGCCCCGAGGCATGCCACACAAACCCAGTGCTCACATGTGAACAGAGCTGCTATTTCCTGTTTTTTTTTTGTTTGTTTAAAACCCGGTGTGCCGCATGCACACCCATTTAGGCAATGTAAATACTGCTAGGCAGCTTCAGACACACCCCTTCCTTAGCTGTGCTTACCTAAGGGCAAACACGGGTCACAGAGCTCCAATAAGCTTACAGTATGCATGAAACACTCCCTTATGAAGTCGTCTAACTCTTAGGCTTATACCATGGTATTACTACATCTACACGGTTGGGTGCAAGCTAGCACAGATGAGAAATGTGTGATTCAGTATCATTGCCCTCATTTGCATAGGATTGACTGCTAATACATGGTTACAAAACCAACACTCAGCCTTCCCCTTTAACAGCCACTATTCAATGGTTTTGTTGTGTTATGCATGCCATTGACTATTATGGCAAAATTATGATTTTGGTTTAAAAGCTTATTTCCAGCATTTTTTAATTATTTTCGGGTCGATCCTGTTTGCGCACCTCTGCCCTGCGCTTAAACGGCTGAAATCGGCCAACAAAAAAAAGTTAATTTTTATCATTTTGCAACTTATTTTCATGCCTATGGCCATATATTTGGCCTTTAGCATGCCTAACCCTTATAATACATGCATTTGTATGAGTTGACATGCCTCTGTTTTTGTAGTTTGCAGAAATTTATTCAGCTACTGGCTGAATACATTTCTGCAGTCTATCCTATTTCTGCATGGATGCCTTCCTGCTTCCTGGATTGCTACTTCACCTCATTTGCATATTTTTACCAGCAAATGAGGTAATTAGCATACAGGAGCAGTGTCCGTGCAGGAATAGTGCAGGGGCGGTTATGCATATCCCGGGAGCTTATTCCTGGATCGCACATCAGCCATATTGCCTGCAGCAGCTCTTGTACTATTCCTGCATGCTGTGCAGAGCTTTCTGAATCTTGGGGAATATTTATGTTATTTTTAACAGATATAGTACTACTGTAGATTAGACAGAATTCTAATACAATATAAATGTCTTCTTATTGTATAAGCAATTACTATTTACATGAAAGATAGATGACAAGCAATTCAATCATAGTAAAGTTGGATGTATCATATATAAAACCTCAGTAAAAGATTGTAGTACAGTTATTTAACATATTCACCCTTATTGATGAAGTCTTTCAAAACTTATTACTTAATATAAATAGATGGTAATAATATTTATACCTAATGTTTATAATACAATGCATTTTACTGGCTATATCAGAAGTTATATTTCATTGTTTGCCAGCATTTAAGTAATCACTTTGTTAGTTGCTAACTTACTTAAAGCATAAAGTTTGTTTTATGCGAACATTGATGAAAGTTAGTGGATTTTAATTATCAGTGCATTCCTCTTCCCCCATTTCCTACACATAAGGATTTTCATATCTGTCATTTCTTATTATAAAATGAGTAAAATTATAGGTTAAAAACAAAAAATTCACTTATTGTGATTAATGATTAAAAGTTCCCTTTCCATATTCATAAATTGCCTTTTTATGGCATATACTGACATGTTTTAGATTTAAATGGCAGCATTCTATTTTGTATAATCAGCAAAGGTTAAACTGAGTGATTATTGTCAATTTAATACTATTTGTTCAGAATGTGATTGTTACATTCTGTGATATTCCTAGTTCAAGCTTCTATTGTTTCCCTTAAACATCTTTGTCAGTTTGATGTTGTGTATAAAATATTTGTTACATTGTTAACAGCTTAAGTATTATGCATGGTCAAGATGGGTTACAAAACCACAATTCAAGTTAAAGGAATTACATGACTTGTTATGCATATTTACTTATATAAGGAAATCATCATGCTTCCCCTTGATGTTCAATATAGTGTATGTCATTTATGACAAGTTAAAGCAGTAGTGTTATTATACAGAAGCCCATGTTATTAAATTGAGTCTCTATTGTCAATTTAATACTATTTGTTCAGAATATGATTGCTACATTCTGTGACATTTCAAGTTCAGGCTTCTATTGTTTCTCTTGAACAACTTTGTCAGTTTGGTGTCATGTATAAATGTTAGTTACCTTAGTAACTGCTTAAGTATTATATATGGTCTAGATCGGTTACAAAAACTACAATTCATATTAAAGCAATTACATGACTTGTTATGCATATTTAGTTATATAAGAAAATGATCATGCTTCCCCTTGATGTTCAGTGCTGTGTGTCATTTATGACAAGTTAAGACAGTAGTGTTATTACAATTTTGCCAGTTTGATGTCATGTATAAAACATTAGTTACCTTGGTAACCGCTTAAGTATTATATATGGTCAATATGGGTTACAAAAACTACAATTCAAGTTAAAGCAATTACATGACTTGTTATGCATATTTACTTATATAAGAAAATCATCATGCTTCCCCTTGATGTTCAATATGGTGTATGTCATTTATGACAAGTTAAGACAGTAGTGCTATTATACACAAGCCCATATGATTAAATCCTGTATTTAATATCTAAATTCAGCAGACTGCTTAATCTTATATGCCTAGTATATATTTTATGTCTAGATTTACTAAAATCATACATTACATAACTGTGTGTGTGTTTTTTTTTTGTCTGTTGCTTAGTTATTTGATAGACCACAAGCTGTAATGCTTATTTTTATTATTAGCTCCTTGCAAGCATGTTTTTATATTCCATAGACTTTAAATGATGAGACCCTTCTAGTTTCTTATTTGTTATATTTCCATCCTTACATACACACATATCAGTACTTCAAGCACGGGCAACAATGCCCATCCAGTTTTGCCAGAATACAATTCACTAGTTCATGTGGTGTGTTTCCAGGCTGTTCTTAAAATATCCAAACCAGTATTTGTCTTGTTCCATTTTACCAGCCTATTCCATGCAGTGGCCAGTCTGCCAGTGAACCACTCAACACACCTTCCATTCCCACAGATATTTCCACGAAGGAAATCTGATGACTCTCTGGCACTTCCTGGCAACCCCAAACACCCCTATAATCAGCTATCCCAATACGTCCGAGTAAGATCACCTCCCAGACTACTGCAAAGGTTACTGCACAAGACCAAGTGTTCTTAGTCTTTCACAATAACTCAGACTTCCACTCTTATGTAAGTCCTTAATGTGTTTGGACCAAAATACATTTTAAATATAAAATAGCGCTTAGTATTTTTATTTATTTATTTTTTATCAAGAATCAACTTAATGAGCTAAACGAAGTGTTGGGAGACCATCAATATGTGTACATGTGGTTTAAAACAGCCCCTTTATTATATATATATATATTTTTAAACTAAAAACTTCATTGCTGAGAATCATCTTGTAGGCTCCTCAGAGCCATTAAGCATTATTGTCACTCTGTCTCCATTACCATAGCAACCTGAGAGCGTCTGTTTCTGTTAGTGTGTCTGTGTACTGCATACCAGAGGCTCGCGATGCACATGAAGCAAAGCTTCACTTCACTGCAACTTCAAGCCTAAATTCCCTTCCTTTCAGCGAGGCAGCAGCCAGGAAAAGAATGGTGAGCAAACAGAAACAAAAAATTTCCCAACAAGATGTCACAACAAGAGATAACACATTCTTCCAGCCTTCCCACCTCTCACTCAGCAGATGTATAAACAAACTATTCTCTGCCAAAATATCCCAAATCACAGTTTTATCCATACCCTTCCCCTGGATCCAGGCTAAAACACCAAATGTCTCTTCCTAATACACAAACATCAGTAAACCTCAATCACAAGCCGCAACCCACAGCTTCCCAGAGATGAAAACGGCAACATACAACAGCTGCCAGACACAGCTGCATCCACACACACACACACACCATGTCAGGCTTAATCAAACAGCACTCAAAGCTATGACACCTGCCATAATTGATATTAACTATGTTGAGACAGAATAATAATGACATTTGTGCTAGCTGCCAGACATGGCTGCATCCACGCACATCATTTCAGGATTGATCAAACAGCACTCGAAGCTATGATACCTGCCATAATTGATATTAACTATGTTTAGACAGAATAATGATGACATTTGTACTAAGAGCTTGCTACTATTATTTAACCAGGATATACATGACATTTCTAAATCATACTTTGAAGAAGGGATTCGTTTCCATGACAGCATTTCTTTTTCAAAACACTTTACTGTTACTGCTATTGTATATGATGTTAATTTATTACATTTGAGTCTGAAGTCTGATGAATGGTACCTTGTTGAATTAGTTAATTAATTACTTACATTATTATAAGTAAAAACAATGAAAAAATGAACAAGATAAGTATTCATTGATTTCAAGTAGGGGAATAGAAACTTCTATGTTTGTATTATATGTTGCTTTGTTTGACTTATATATAATGTAAATAGTAACCCATCTTGACCTACCTTTGTTTGTGAAGAATTATTGGACTCTGAACATTCTGAATAAATCATTACTGTTTCTCAGTTGTTTAAGAAACCCTCCTTTTTTAAATGAAAACAGATGACAAGTGATGTACTATATCAGTTGATACTTTGAGAGATGTAGTTGTAAGAGTTTTTTTTGGGACAGCTATCTTGGAATCAGTTTTTTGTTTCTTCTTTCTAGCATCAGTCCATGGATTTGTTTATTTTATTCTTTTAAGAGTAAGGGCCATCCATTCCATTTCTTCTGGGATAGACACCATGCTGTTGTTTTTTTTATGAATATAGTAGCTTCTTCTAAGTCATTAAAGGTTCTCATCTCATTGGCAAAAATTATTTTTATCTTGGCTGGAAAGGCCAGCTGTGCTTTATTGTTGTTTTGTTTCAACAGTTTTATTATTGGCCAGACTTTTTTCCTTTGTTCTAGTATTTTGGAAGAATAATCATTGTCAAACCATATCAGGCTTTGATTGTATTTTAAGGGTGATTTTCTCCAAGCAGATTTTAATATTAGTTCCTTGTCCAAAAATGAAAGAAATTTTATAACTATGGATCTAGGTGGAGAATTTGTTGAGTTAGAAACAGGTTTACTCAGTGCTCTATGCGCCCTTTCGTTCCAAAGGCAAGTCCCTCTTTGAAGTCTAAACATTCAGGAATCCACGTTGTTAAGGATGAAATAATGTCTTCTCCTGCAGTGTTTTCAGGCAGACCAAAGATCCTTATGTTGTTTCTCCTTTCCCTGTTTCTAAGTCATCAATTTTGTTAAGCAGCCATGTATTCTGTTTAAGCAGAAATTCCTTTTGGAATTCTTCCTCTTTGAGTCTCACTTCAGTGTCATTTAGAGAAGTCTCTATATTTGTTATTTTTTATGGTGTTGCTGTTTTAGTTTAAGAGTATCAGTCTGTTTTTGAGAATCTAATTTGAGGTTTTCTAAGTCATTTTTAAAGCCATCCATCTTCAAAGATAGTTCCTGTAAGTTAGATGTTATCAATTGCAGTTCTTTTTTCAAAGCAGCATCTGGATGAGAATTCCTTGAGTTGTTCATATTCAGTGACTCAATATATCTCCAAATTACTTGACAGGAAAATTTTTGTATATCTCCACCAAAATTGATATTTATGTAGTTTAGTAGTTTATCTATAGATTTTTGACATTTTATACTTGAAAATAATAAAATTTTCCTATATTATTATACTAGTTTATGGAGCTCTCAAAATTCACTGCTCTCAGTTGGCAATCTAGGCTCTGCCCCTCATTCACATACCTCTTGACCGCTTAGCTAAAGGGAATCGTTGGGGAAGTGTTTCATTTGATGTCAGTGAAGTGCTTGGGCTGACATGGACAAACTGCTGAAGTTTTCTTTGGGGAGAATTGTTTCATTTTGCATCAGTGACGTGCTTGTACATACATGGAGACAAAAATTAAGGGATCATTGGGTGGGAATGTTCCACTTGGTGTCAGAGAAGTGCTTGGACTTACATGGAAAAAAGTACTGAAAGAATGAATGGTGCTAGTGAAGTACTTGTGCAGATATGGACAAACTATTAAAAAGGGTCATAGGAAAAGTGTTTCTTTTGGTGTCAGTAAAAGTGCTTGTATAGAAATGGACATACTACTGAAATGATAATTGGGGGGCATGTTTTATTTGGTGGCAGTGAATGACTTCAGCAATAATGGACCAACTACAGAAGGGTTAATTTGAGGAAATTACTGATTCTGTCATCAGTGAAGTCTTTGTGTGGACATTTTGGGAGGAAATGTTTAATTTGGTGTCAGTGATATGCTTGTGCAGACACAGACAGCTTACTGAAGGGATTGTTTTAGGGAAAAAAATGTTCCTTTTGGTGTCAGTGAAGTGCTTTTTTAGGCATAGACAAACTATGAAATGGATCACTGGGGGAAATATTTCAACTGATGTTCATAAAGTACTTGGGCCTACACGGATAAACTACTGAATATGTATTTGGGAGAAGTGGTTCTTTGATCTTAGTAAAAGTGCTTGATCCGGGATCATTGGGGGAAGTGTTCCATTTGATGACAGTTGCCTGCTTATGGAGACTTGGACAAACAACTCAAAGATCATTGAGGGAAATGTTCCATTTGGTGTCAGTGAAGTACTTGTGCAGGCAAGGGTAAACTGCTAAATGGATCACTGGAGGAAATGTTTCATTTGGCATCAATGAAGTGCTAAAGCCTGCTTTAGATCACTTATTGAGTATGCTATACCTGTGTCATGGGATTATGAATGAAAACACTATTGTACTTAGCTTATTCTGGAGGGCCAGAATCTTCATATTAGCTACATACTAATTTATATCCGAAATAGTATAGTCATGAAGTAATCAACATTACTGCCTCACATTACTTATGTCTTCAGTTCAGTTCTAAATGGTGGCATATTATCTGCATCTGTACAAACTGCCTGTGAATTTTGATGCTGCATTTCCTCCCACATTTAATGAAATAATGTGTGGTGAAATTACACTTCTTCACTTGCTCTTACTTTAGTGTGTCCACGTGCCTGGCAGTTCACTGGGACCCTGTTAACGATAAGCTCCAAATCTACTGTGCCTCTGCAATGAGGTTAAGTGGGTAATTGAGTAAATAATGAATGATTTTTGGCAGTGTAGCATGTCTGATCACATCTCAGTGCATGAAGCATCACTGTTGGCTTACACTATACTTTTTCACATGCCACATGATTTGGGAAAGTCTTAGGAAACTATAAAATTTTCCCAAAATAAAATAATTAATTTTAGGTAAACTGTAAGTCATGGTCGTTAAGGTACTGGAGTACATTTTTAACCTAGTCTCAGACTGGACTGATTATTCAGGCATCTTCTCCAGTTCATAGGCAAGTACTAGTTGAGCAGATAGGATAAGAGGAGATGAAATAACAATGGTGATGTATAACCAATCGACAGGAAAGTCCCCAGGAATGGATGGTATTTCTGTGGAAGTTTGGAAGTTAGAAGGGAAAAAAAACTGATAAAGATCTGGAAGGTTTTGTTTAACAGTATTTTAAGAGGAGGAGAAGTACCGACATCCTGGAAGAAAGCAGTGGTAGCTGTAATACCTAAAGAAGATAAAGATACATCAGATCCAGCTTCTTACAGGCCCATTTCAAAACTAAATCATGATTATAAAGTGTTTGTCTATAATGGCTAAAAAAATGGCAAAAGTGATGCCAAAAATTGATAGATATGGACCAATGTGGTTTTGTAGAGGGGAGGCAAACTTTAGACAACATTAACAGAACACTGATGATCCAGAAGGAAGCAGAATGTAAAAAAATACCACTGTTGTTGGCCTTGAAGCAGAGAAAGCATTTGACAGAGTAGGCTGGGACTTGAGCCGAGCAATAGAAGCATTTTCATTTCCTGATAAAATTATAAGTTTGATTAGGAGGATATATGAGGGATTGGAGGTGAAAACTAAAGTGTGTGGGGGGTCCTCTCAGATAATCACTGCTTAAGCAGGGGAACCAAGCAGGGGTGTCGTCTCTCCCCTTTGCTATTTGCATTATATTTAGAACCAGTTTCATAGAAAGTAAGGCACTAGAAATTAAAGGATATAACTGGTAAGGTAGTCAAGAAACAGTGAATTTTGATCAGGACAAAATAAAAGGCAGTGATGCATAACAGAACAGTGATAAAACTGCAGAGAGTGTTCTTCTTTTGGCTTTTCCCTGTTAGGGGTAGCCACAGTGGATCACCTGTCCACTCATGATTGGCACTGGAGTTTTACAGTGTCGAGTTGTCAGCCCGGTGCCCAACCTTCCACAGAAGGCACACACACACACACACACACACACACACACACACACACACACACACACACACACACACACACACACACACACACTCACATCTAGGGCCAATTTAGAGTGTCCAATCCACCTGCAGCATGTCTTTGGGATGTGGCAGGAAACTGGAGCACCCGGAGGAAACCCACACAGCCACAAAGAGGACATGCAGACTCCACACAGAAGGCACCCAAGCCGAGGATCGAACCAGAGAACCTCTTGTGGTGAGGCGACAATGCTAACCACTGCACCACCATGGCCGCCCAGAGAGTACCATCAGAAATTAACTGCAGACATGCAATGCAAGCTAAGAAAACATCACTCATGGGAATCTCACTGTTTGAATGAACTGCAGACATGCAATGCAAGCTAAGAAAACATCACTCATGGGAATCTCACTGTTTGAAACTGTTGAAAAGCAAGTAGAGGAGTCAGTCAAGAGCATGTACTGAAGAAAATATTACATTTAGCTTTCATTGTTTTACTGCACTGATATGAAGGAAAGATATGTGATGCAGCTCAAATAAAGTGGCAGTTCTGTTATTTTGGTGTGTAATCTGAGCCAGTACAGAAATTTGGATCACAGCCTGTAGGACTAATAACTAAACTAATGAAACAACAGGCTGCACCTTTACTTGGAAATGCAGAACTCAACACAAAAAAATAACAGGTCAAGTGAAAGTAACAGAAAAAAAATATATGTCATACTTCTTTGGAGAACAGTGCTACCAGACAGATTATAAAATGCTTTCAGTCTCATTTTGAATGAGGAAAACCTGCACAAATTGTTAAAATACATAGAGCAAAATAAACTGACATTTATCAAATCCAGTAATGTGACAAGATGCAATGCCTGTACTACAAAATGCATTCAATGTGGATTCCAAAGTAGGCACTAAATAACATGACATGCAAGGAATGGAGAACTCCGTGTACTAATGTTTGTGAGTTGAATCACACATGCTTTCTATAGAAGGAGCAGCAGGGAATAATATCCATGAAGTAGTATTGTTTGGTAAAGACAAAAGTCACTGGCTAAGCTAATTAACATCTCAAAAAAGACTGAATAACTCTGTTTAATAATCCTTTCCACAGAAACTAGAAGTCAGGAGAAGGCAGATCATTAAAAACATTTAGCAGATACCTTTCTTTGAAAATAACAAGCCACACGCTAAAGTAATGAGTGGCTCAACCTAAAAGGTGTTGTGAGTTGATCAGGAAAAAAGAAGGACTGTGATTAAAAGGCTGAAACTTCTTGTAGGTAACCCTACCCTACACAGACAAATCTTGACCATGCTCAGAATTACACTCTGCTCAAGGTAAACATTGCAGAATGTAAACATAGAAATACTGGGATTGTCCCTTTAAATGATTGTATGCAAAACTTAGTCATTTGTTGGGTCATTTTCAAGTGTATGTCATGATGTTTGGACAATCTGCAGTGTAAATACAAAAGACGGGTCAGAAATATGATAGCACATTACTTAATACCACTGAAGAAATATGTGTGAAAAGGTCATACACCACCGTACAGCATTTTCAAGTATAAATGTGTTGGGAGTGCAGATATAGCTTTACATAATGAAGTGTTTGTTCAACATCAAAATGAAATCCACGTATCATGAGTACAACAGCTCATTACAGCATACTGAAGTAATACAAGCCACTTACATTTGTTTCAAAATTGCTCCCTAAAGTGCACCGCTGACAAGCTCAGTTGCACGACTGATGGAAAAGTATTAGAGCATGTATAACTTCATTTGGAAGTTTTGAACTTAAAATGAGAATTAACAGTAGTCTATGCTGCTCCATGCCAACTTTCATAGGTAGGTACTAGGCTATCGGCCCAAGGGCCTACGTAAGCCTAGCCAACAAGGTTCTCTGGCTTACGCCACCCAATAAAGTTATTTTCCTGTGCCACTGTCAAGCAGAGACACAGAAGTGATCCCCAGGGTGTATTTCCTATTTCCCATCCACTCATCAAGATTTTTCTTGAAGAGTGCTAATAAAGAACTTTGCTTGACATAGATGGGTAGCCTGTTCCAGAGTATGGGAAGTCTCTGGGACAGGAATCTATCCCTCCAGCATGTCCTGTTTATTGTGGTGACAAGGTTTAGGTCCCTAGAGCATGTAGCTCAGAGGTATTGGGATTTCTTTAGGTGTAGCATGTCCAACAGCTCTGGGTTTGACATAGCTTTATATGTTAGGCAGAGATCACCTCGGAGTAGTGATATGCTACAGAGTAAAGCTAGAGTTTTTTGAGACGAAGAGTGTAGGGCATTTGTTTGAGGCCAGTAATCCTCTTTGTGAGGTACTTCTGTGGCCTTTACAGCTGCTGCAGATGTCTTGAGAGGTACATTCCAAAAGGGGCGTTGTACTCTGTAATGGGTCTAATGAGTGTCGAGTAGAGAGGGAAAAATGACCTCTTTTTTCCTGGATGAGAATTCTTTTATGATTAGGTGTGCCATGTAGAAGGACTTCCTGACTACTGTGGCGAAGTGACTATCAAAGGAGAGACTACTGTCCACCTGGGTTCCAAGGTCTCTTATCACACATTCAATGTTAAGTAGATTGCTGACTATGTGGTAGTTCATGGGTACAGAGTTTTTACCAAAGGGGATGACAATGCACTTTTTGGCATTGAGCTTGAGGCCATGGCTTTGACACCAGGCATCTGTCTCAGCGAGGTCCTTCTGTAGGATGTCCACATCATTTGGGGACTTGACTATGGCTTCTAGTTTGCAGTCATCTGCGAACGTCGTTAGCCAAAGGCCTTCTGTGTTTACCTGTACTTCAGAGAAGTAGATACCAAACAGGAGAGGTCTGAGGATGGAACCTTGTGGTACTCCACTTGTCACTGCTTTGAGGACAGATTTGGAGTCTACAACTTTTGCAGTGTGGGTTCTGTCAGTGAGCCAGTTGGCAACTCATCTTGTGACATAGGGATTTATACCTAGTTTAGTGAGTTTAGCTATAATTCCAGAATGGGGGATGGCGTTGAAAGCCTTGGCAAGGTCAAGATAAGCTGTGTGAACCACCTTACCCTCACCAACGGCTTTGGTGACTGCCTCAAAGAAGTTGATCAGGTTCAGAAGGCATGATCTGCCTTTCACAAACCCAAACTGTGTGGGATCCAGAGTTTGGAGGTTACCAATGTCTTTGTTAATGAGTTCCATGATAATACTTTCCATGACCTTGCAGACCAGGCTCGTCAGGGTAATAGGTCGATAGTTCCTGGGATCAATGGTGGCTCCCCCTTTGTGGAGTGGGATAACTGTTGCTGTGTGCCATTCAGTGGGCACAAAGCCTGATGCAAGGCTATTATTGAACATGGTGCTTAAGTGGGGAGCCAGTTCATTCTGAAGTTCATGTAAAACACACCCTGGGATGTTGTCCAGTCCCATGGATGCTGTGTTTTTGGCTTTAGAGAGTGCAGATTTTACTTACGTAGTTGTGATTACAGGGACTCTACATTCTTCCTGTATAGATATGGGCCCTTTAGGGGGTGGGGTAAAGTTAGCACTGAACCTATCGGCCAGGATGTTGGCAATATCAGGTGGTTCTGTAATTTTCGTGCCGTTGTGCTGTAACTCAGAGCAGATCTGGGTGTTGCCATCGAGATTATTGACATAGCTTTAGAATGCTTTGTGGTTGTCCTTAGAATTAGTAGTGATTTTATTTTCGTAGCTAGCTTTGGAGGATCTTATAAGGGATCTCAGCTTCTTACTGAGGCTGACCAGGGAGCTCCTCCGCTCATGGGATTTTACTCTCCTTTGCAACAGTTTCTTCCTTCTGTTGTACAGTTTGTTTATGGCAGGGGGCCACCAGATTGGCTTCCTTTTTTTGGAGGATTGTGTCTTGGTTCTGTTTGGGATAGCATGATCCATGCACTTGTGTATGTGCTTATAGAGTGCATTTGTGTAGGATTCAGCAGTTGTAGCTGTATTGTCCATCTGCATGGGTGTCATGAAGTTCACCACTTCTGTCTTAAGAAGCATGAAGTTGGCTTTGGAGAAATTTTTTACTGTGGTTTCCTTAATGGGGGGTGGGGGTGGGATGTGGATATCAGGGGTGATTAGCTTATGGTCGGATCAGACCAATGAGGAGTTGACTTCAGGTTTGGAACACCGGTCACTCATTTTGGTAATGACTAGGTCTAGGATACTGTTGCCTCTGGTGGGGGTGTGAATAAGTTGATCCAGGGCATTGGAGTTTATGAATTCCAGAAAGCGTTGAGCTAAGGACTTGGAACACAAGTAGTTTTCCCAGTTAATGATGGGGTAGTTGAGGTCGCCCATTATTAGGGTGTTTGGTTGAACCCTAATATTTCCAGTACATCAAGAAAAGAGGAGTGGGAATCCTGGGGCATGGTGGGGGAACTGTAGCAAGCTACAATTTGGATTGCAGTTTTGCCCAGAGTTAGTTGCACTTGGATAACCTCGGATGCATTATGCTGAGCAACTAGACTGGAGGTGTGGATATCCTTAATGAATATGGACACACCTCCGCCTTTGGTGTTTCGGTCCAGGTTACATGGCCAAAAAGTGTGGTATGAATTATAGCCTGGTAGTTCAGGGGTGCTCTCTGGAACCTTGAACCAGGTCTCAGTCACTGCACAGATATCGATGTTCTCCATTTTAAGGAGTGCCTCAAGTGAGGGCATTTTGAGATTTAGACTTCTAGCATTGAGTAGCATTACCCTCAGTTTTTGCTTGCCTGTTCCTGCTACTGTGGTGAATTTGTCATTTGAACTTTGCCTAAAAAAGGCACTATATGGGGCAGCAAGAGCCTTAGCCAGTATCCGCAATCCCAGGGGCAACAGGTGCAGGCCATCTGTGGCAAAGCATCATGATCTGTTGATCATGTCATCCCAAGCAGACAGATACTGGATCCCCTTAGAATGACACCAGAAGCTTAGCCAATTGTTGACGTCAATCATTTTGTCCTTGTACTGTGGTATCATTCTGGGCAATGGCAGAATGCTACTCAGGGTTAGGGTCATACCTACCTGGGCTACAAGATCGGAGAGCTCTTTCATGTCTCTTTTCATGTAGTCCAGGGAGGTACATCTCAGGTCATTCACACCAACATGGACAATGATGGAGTCATATTTGTACTTGTTGTGGAGTGACCTGAGTGCGTGGGTTATGTATCCGATCCTGGCACCCAACAGGCAGCTGACAGTAACCTTCTCCTTGTTTAGCCTGGTGAGTGGGACATCAGTGTGCCTGACTATAGAGTTACCTATGACTAGTGTGTTGGGTATGTTGTTTTGCCTTATTGGCTGTGGTTGAGTGGCACACTGAGTCTGTGGGTTGTGTGTAATTTGGGTTGTGTTGGGGGATGGAGGTTGCTTGCGTTTCTGCTTTGGAGGTCACTGTTGCTTATACAGACTATTATTGAGAGCCTCCGCGAATGTTTTTGTGTTACTATGTATGGATTTTGGTGGTGTAGTGAGACTATGTGATGAGTGTGGTGTGGTGCAAATGTTTACCTTCTCCTCATGACTGTCAAGTTCAGTTTTGGTTGGAGAGAGCTTTACCTCCAGTTTGGCTAGATAAGTGCATCGCTCACAGGTTGTAGTGTTGGGTGGTAGGAGGAGAAGGTTGTCTGTGTACATGAGGCAATTTCTACATTGCCTCAAGATGCCCAGATTCATCAGATAGACAGGAGAGAACACTGGGAGCTGACTCTTGGACATGTCTGAATAAAAAACTATTTTCCTCTAGATAAGTGAGGAAAGTGAGTACAAGAGTTGTTTTTCTTTAAGCAAGTGAGAAAAGTAGGAACAAAAACTGTTTTCCTCTAGATAATGGGGAAGGTTGAGTGCTATAGTAATTAGTAGCTTATTTAGTGCTTACAAGTTCTGAACAAGTGCTGATCACGAATAAGCAAATTTAAGTGTTAAAACTAAGAATCTTTATCTGCACTAGACGAGTTACAGGACAGAAACAAGTGCAAATGCAGGCTTTCAAATCAGAAAGTTGAGAGAGATGGAAGAGATTGCCCAAACAGCCAATAACTACAATTTCTGGGCCAGAACAACTCCTTATGTGGTAGACAGGTTACCTAGTGTTTACCACTCCCACTGATAAGCTAGAAGGCTTCCCTCCAACACAGAAAGGCTTGGGGGGCTCAGAAGCTTACATACAGTCCTGAATATTGCAAATCTGTATATGGAACACTAGTTACAGGAAAGGTAGAAAACAGGCTTACAGTTTTTATGTTTACAGAAAAGTAGCTAAAACAGTAGTAAAAACAATTCACATGCAGTGCAAGCTAGCACACTTGAGTATGTAGCAATATTAGACCAAACACAGTTTAAAAATGTAATTAAATTAAAAAGGACTAAAAGCAAGTGCAGAAAGAGTTTATTAGGTAGAATGTGGTAAAGAGATGGGACTGGGGGAGTGTCCCAGATCAAATCTACAGTGGGACGGGCAACTGCAAAAGCCACAAGCCAGAAATAGGGAGGGTGGGTGGAACAAAACCGTTTCAACAGAGATCTAAGCAACAATTAACAGTACAAACTCTAAAACCAAAATATATACTCAGCTCTGTATATTTGCAGATAGATTGGAAAGCAGTCTCTCAGAACAGGGAGACAACAGTTTCAACAGAGATCTAAGCAACAATTAACAGTACAAACTCTAAAACCAAAAAATATATACTCAGCTCTGTATGTTTGCAGATAGACTGGAAGGCAGTCTCTCAGAACACAGGTTCTAGCAATTAAATGCAGGCTGTTACTAACAGGTCTAATTTTATGCAAGTGATCCTTGAGTTAGATAATGGTTAAGATGTTTGCCTTACAAACACAAATAACACACAAGCTGTAAAAAAAAGTTATACTAACTGAAGACACAGCAGAAAATAGGGGCAGGTGGGACTAAACAGTTTCAACAGGGATCTAAGCAACAATTAACAGTACAAACTCTAAAACCAAAAAAATATATACTCAGCTCTGTATATTTGCAGATAGATTGGAAAGCAGTCTCTCAGAACAGGGAGACAACAGTTTCATCAGAGATCTAAGCAACAATTAACAGTACAAACTTTAAAACCAAAAAATATACTCAGCTCTGTATATTTGCAGATAGATTGGAAGGCAGTCTCTCAGAACACAGGTTCCAGCAATTAAATGCAGGCTCTTCCCAACAGGTCTAATTTTATGCAAGTGATCCTTGAGTTAGATAACACACAAGCTGTAGAAACCAGTTATACCAGCTGAAGACAGACAAAACAGTTTCAACTGAGATCTAAGCAACAATTAACAGTACAAACTTTAAAACCAAAAAAAAAATACTCAGCTCTGTAAATTTGCAGATAGAGTGGAAAGCAATCTCTCAGAACAGGGAGACAACAGTTTCAACAGAGATCTAAGCAACAATTAACAGTACAAACTCTAAAACCAAAAAAAAAAATTACTCAGCTCTGTATATTTGCAGATAGATTGGAAGGCAGTCTCTCAGAACACAGGTTCCAGCAATTAAATGCAGGCTGTTACTAACAGGTCTAATTTTATGCAAGTGATCATTGAGTTAGATAACTAACAGATCACACAAATAAGGACTACAGACTTACAAACAGTTCTGATTCTGATAAAATTCAGAAAAGATGTGTGTCATGTTAAAGTTTTATGCATCTAGATTTATAAATTGGTCATGATAATTGCAGTGAAATAATCATTATATGGATAATGCAGGTTCATACTTAGACATCTGATGACTGTCCATTTTTTGAGGATTGTTGGACTGCTTTTTATGCAATTGTATGTGCTTGTATGGTATCACTGAATAATACAGACACTATATGATAATAGATATACAGGTGCCATAACCTACAGACTTCATATATGCATGGAAATGCAGCTAAATTCATCCAATAACTTTATCTGTTTATATCAGCAATATACAGAATGTATGAGAATTTTGTGAATGATTTTAGTGAACACGTATGTTAATGCTGTTGGAGTCCTGGACTACAGGAACACTATGTAGCAAGGAAGTTTGTGTGCAGGATACGTCATAACAATAGTTACAAATGCAATATCCCATGTGCTGTGCATTAAATTCTGCAGCATAATCAACATATGGTAATAACTGTCTCCTCACAGAGAAGTGAGGTTAAGCACATTCTTCCAAGGAGCAGCAGATTAAAGTAACCAAAGGCAAAAACTCCTGTGTTTTGCCATAAGATGTGAACTGCCATTTACAGTCATTTGATATTGCTGCTTGGTGCCAGGCATCCTGCAAATACTGAGGAGAACAAAATAATGAGGCAGAAGGGAGGAAACAGGAACAGAGACATAGAAAGAGTTTTGCTTATAGGCTGTTTCTGACCATCTTTCTAGTGGGATACACTTAGGCTTTTCCTCATAATTAATCTGAAATGCTCTGTACAATAAAGTATTTCCAAAAGGAAAATAGCAGGGGTAGAAAAGTAAAACCATGATTAAGACTTAAGCAGGATAACAGTGGGTTAATAACATATGTAGACAACAGTTATACACGTAATAATCATAGTAATATAAAAAAATGTTTAACATAGTTCTGGATTCAAACCCTTGATACTATACAGAAAACAGGCTACAGACATGCCTTATCTCAAAATATTACATAGGAACTCTTAATTCACTTTGTTTAAACCTTTTCTTTGAAGGGACAGTGACAAATGATTGAGACAAGGACAAATGTAGGCATCAGACGTCATCACAGTAATGACAATTGTAAAATCCCATAAAGTATGCATTACATCCAGCAGCCTAATGAATGTCCCACAATAGTGCTTTCAGACTGTATTTCTATAGCACAGCAGGGTAGCACAGCAGGGTTAAGCACATTTGCACAAAGATAGCTGTACTAATAGAAAAACTTACCAGTCAATGTGAAACACCATTTGCTGTCACTCAGCATTGTGCACACGGCCAAGCTCTAAGCAAATGATGAGGACAAAAAGTGAAGGTGTTTTATTGGCCATTTTTGGCCACTGTGTGTAATTCTATTTTTTTACCAAATTAAACGGTTAAAAAGGAGTTGATAGGACAGTAGTGAAAATGGGGACAAGCAGAGGGTTAGAACACAGGTGAAAGAGAAGAGGAATGTGTAGGATGGTGGTGGAAGAGCACCATAGCTATCCACTTCTTCACAACATAAATAAAGACTCGTAAACTAAATTGATGAGCCACTACATCAGGGCTGGGTGACAGCAAAAGACTAAGGTTGTATGGCCAATTAGACCAAAGCAAATGTGTCAAGCAGACAAATAGGTGAAGTGGAGAAATATGTATGTAGAGTATTTTTTTGTGAGATAGGTGCCCATTTTTATTTATTTATTTATTAATTAGAGGGAGAACTGTTTGGGAAGTTGCTTAGGAATAAGTGGTCAGGCAAGTAACGTTCATTTAGTTAGCAGGTGAGACACACTGTAGGACATACAAGGCAGACAGGGATGGTAATGGACCCAAAAGGTTGGGAGATACCATGACTGGGATAGGTAGGAGACATTGGGGATCATCTGCATCCAGCTTGATCAAAGTGAGAAAATAGTCCTCACCCGCATAACTATAATCTCTAACTCCTGTCTCAGTTCCCTGGGTCTGTGCTGGACATGACATCAATTTTGCAATTTGATCCAGAATCTTTTCTATTCTGGAATTTAGGCACCGAGACCCCTCTCCCTGATGCCCCCCACCAGCCCTGCCAGCTCCTGATGGGTGACAAAACAGTATTTCTAGTACTACTCCTAGTGATTATCACTGCACCAGCAGCTGGGGCACAGCTACCTGAAGCAGTTGGAGCAGATAGTGCAGGAGTTGTGGCGGCAACTCTAACAGGTTGCTACCCAGATGTGCTGGATGCCTGTGCTGCCTGTGGTGGTCCACTGCAGCCATCTATGAAAGTATGATGGGACAAACCCTAGTGGTCAGTCTAGCTCTCTCTACTAATGGTCATTTGTATTCCAGTAGCAATGTTTCCACAAAAAAAGAGACTGGGTTGGGAAGACATAACACATATAATAACATCAATGCCATGTCACATTATTATTTCAATACATAAACAAATATGACACATAACTATGTTCACCTTTGCCAGATCCAGATACAATGTGAAAGCATTCATGTGTCATAAAATACATCAGTCTCAGTGCTACTATACATAGCATAGAAACAGTTATTTGAGTATGCCATATTGGATATATGCATTCAAATTAAATAACTCCACTTAAAAAAATGGAATATTTAATGTAATTTAATATTGCAGCAAGGAATTTATATATATTTCCTGTGATAATAGCTAATTTTTACTTTTAGAAATTGACCCACACAGAGCTAAGCTGATGCACTAATTGCCTAATGCAATAATCAAGAGCTATTGGACCAGGCATGTATGCTTGATATTAAGGTTACTCGAGCTGATATCAACTGCTGCCCTAAAAAGTATGATCTGGCTTGCATTCATACCCGATACAAACTTACCATGTACATCTCTGAGGTGAGTCATTCTCTTCTGACGCACGTCTCTGCTCAGAGAAACTGTTTCAACAGCTGCAGAACAGAAAAAAAGACAAGAAATGGAAACATAATGAATAAATGTATTGGCTGGCAAATCCATGCTATATCATTGACTGGTGATGGTTCACTGATTGTTCAGTATACTTATACAGCTCAGGAGTGTTTGCAGTCCTAAATTCATCCTCCTGTCATCTCAGGAGGTATTTTTTGCATCTCTTCATGTCATTGTAAGGGTAACAATGTTGTTCTTCAGTCCATGAAAGATGAGTTGCACCGAAAGCAGCTTTGGCAAAGCAATTCTAAGCCTCAGCCTTGTACAGAGACCCAGTATAGTCCTCCTGTAGAAGCCTACAGCTGCAGCGCTTGATGAGGAGTGCCATGAAGGTCCTGAACTTTTAGTGAGGTATTTCTGCGGCCTTTCCAGTTGTTGCAGATGTTGTGAGAGGTACATAAGAAAAAGGGCATTGTATTCTATAATGGGTCTAATGAGGGGTGAGTACAGTAGGACAATGACCTCCTTTTTTCTGGATGAAAAGCCCTTAGTGACACACTCGATGGGTTGCCAACTGACTCACTGACAGAACCACACTGTAAAAGTAACTGACTCCAAATCCAGCTCCAGACAAGTGACATTTGGACTCTAAATGTAACATCATCTTCACCTTCACCTGCCATGTCTACTGAAGGACACCTAGAATTATGTGTCTGAATTGACACCCAATTCAGATCTTGCATGTATCAGCCTGTATTCAATGACACATAGCACTGCCAGCTGCATTTGCACATTTTAAAACATAAAAATGTCCTGAGCAACAATGGGAATGATTTCATCACAACACAATGTAAATGTGAAGTATGGCAGTGAGAGTTGGCCATATGTGATGCTCACCCTATTTACACATTTCACTGTTAAATAATAAATGCTTTATAATGTTTGTTATAATCATTATTTTTTACAGGTAAAATGTTAGGAATTGATACATAATAGGTTGTTGGGGGAGATACACAATACAAAGACTGACTAATACCACCCGGGAATTGAAACCATGAGAAAAAAGAACGATAAAAAGTGTCATGTTTAATCATAGCCTCACCTCAGGCTTTGTGCCCACTGAGTGGCGCACAGCTACAGTTATCCCACTCCACAAGGGGGGATACACCTTGAATCCCAGGAACTACCGCCCATCAGTCTGATGAGCCTGATCTGCAAGGCTATGGAACGTATTATCATGGAACTTATAAACAAAGACATTAGCAACCTTCAAACACTGGACCTCATGCAGTTTGGGTTTGTGAAGGGCCGATCTTGTCTCCTGAACCTGATTGACTTCTTTGAATCAGTCTCCAGAGCTGTGGACAAGGGTAAGGTGGTCCACACAGCCTATCTGGACCTCACCAAGACCTTCGACACCACCCCCCACTCTGGAATCATAGATAAATTTACTAAGCTGGGCATTAATCCCTATGTCACTCGATGGGTTGCCAACTGACTCACTGACAGAACCCACACTGTAAAAGTAACTGACTCCAAATCCAGCTCCAGACAAGTGACAACTGGAGTACCTCAGGGTTCAGTCCTGGGACCACTCTTGTTTGGCGTCTACTTCTCTGAAGTACAGGCCAACACTAAGGGACTCTGGCTAACAAAGTCTACAGATGACTGCAAACTGGGAGCCATTATTGAATCCCCAAATGATGTGGATATTCTACAAAAGGGCCTTATAGAAACAAATGCTTGGTGCCAGACCCATGAGCTCAAGCTCAATACCAAGAAATGTATAGTTATCACATTTGGGAAAAACGTACCCATGAATTACCACATAGGTGGCAGTACACTAAACACCGAAAGTGTGATAAGAGACTTAGGGACACAGGTGGATAGTGGTCTCATCTTCGATAACCACATCACCACAACAGTCAGAAAATCCTTCTATGTGGCACACCTCATCACTAAGGGCTTTTCATCCAGAAAAAAGGAGGTCATTGTCCTACTGTACTCACCCCTCATTAGACCCATTATAGAATACAATGCCCCATTTCTTATGTACCTCTCACAACATCTGCAACAACTGGAAAGGCCACAGAAATACCTCACTAAAAGAATCACAGTCCTAAAGCAGATGCCCTATGCTGACCGTCTAAAAAAAACTCCACCTATACTCTGTCACATATTGTCTACTCAGAGGCGATCTCTACTTAACATACAAGACCATGTCAAACCCAGAGCTGTTGAACATGCTACACTTAAAGAAATCCCAATCCCTTAGAGACACATGCTCCAGGGATCTAAACCTTGTCATCACAATGAACAAAACATGCTGGAGGGATAGGTTCCTGACCAGAGACTCCTCAGACACTGCAATAGACTGCACATACATGTCAAGCAGAGCGCCTCTTTGGCTCTCTTCAAAAGGAACCTTGATGATTGGATAGGAGATAGGAAATTCACCCCAGATATCATGTCAGTAGCCCTGCTAGACAGGGGTCTAGGGAATTAAATACTGTGGGAAGAAATAGCCAGGGAATTGTTATGGCTAGGCTTGTATAGGCCCTAGGGTCAATAGCCTAGTACCAACCTATGAACCTATAAATTCTGCTTATTAACTGTCAAAGCCACAGGAGAATTTACTTTTTAATTTGTGAGTTGAGGGTCACAAATTTCAAACTGAATGGAGGTGTACTTAAGTGATGCCTGTATGTGTGTTACTTTAAAAACGGTAGTGCAGTTTTATGTAGAAGGCAGTCTTTGTGGTTGTAAATATGTTTTATATGTGATAAGTCATACTAATTTTAAATACATATTGTGTACTTTATACCTATGCAAGTGCATTTTGCATCAGCTATCATCGTCATACTTAATATAATTTATGTCATATTTGATTTATGTTTCAATCATTAATGATAGCTGAGTCGCCAAATTCATGTTTGCAATTGTCATTTGTATTTTTTGCTGCAATAGTAAAGAAAACTGTGACAATATTTATTCTACTCCCTCAGTATTCTTATCTGTAAACTAGATTTGAACCCTTCATTACCTGTGTTCTTTCTCCAAACTTACTCCAATTGCACTTTTTGCCACAGAGATAGGTAGTTGACAGGTGTATTTTCTTCATTCAGTACTGTTCAAAGTGCTGATAGAAGCCCACAGACACCTGCCTCATTTGCGCTACTGATGACATTCCAAATTAAAATTTGACTCTGTAAGTGAACCATCACTCACTGCCAGTGACCACTGACAGTCCCTAGTGTCCAATGCCAAGTGGCATAGAAAGGACGAGGCAAAAAAAAAAAAAAAACAAGGATTGTAGAATGTATCTTTATGATGTTTCTCAACTTCATTGTCTTATAACATGAAAATATACACATTAAACATCACTAATTTCGCACAAACAGAAACATCTCTAGATGTGAACCTTGAAACCATGGCATTAACATGACATATTTGAGATTGTTTTCATTTATTGCCACATAAACAAATATATTACAAAGAAGATAAACTAGATTCCATATACTCAATGTGTGACATTGTATAACCTTATATTAAGGGTCCAGAATAAAGCACAGTTGTCCTTTGTAATTTCTCAGTAGATGTGTAGATGAATGGGATAGTTGCAACAGTTAAGCTAATAATTTCAGTTGCAATCATAACAAATGATTTTCAGTACTACAGTCTTTTTTCCCTTTCATTTGTGAGCAGTGTTATCTTTTTCATACTTTTCTAGCACAGATACAATGTCACTTGGGTTTGTTTTCAAAATATGTTTTTGTATAGTTAACTGCCATGTACTTCATATGAATTGCAGACTTTTTACTCACAAACAGATGTCATAAGTATTTAGTAATATAGTTATAAAGGTTATCTCCTAAGTCATTCAATGTAATCCTCTGCCTTTTTGGTATCTCTGTTCTCCCTGACACACCCTCAGTAAGTGTACATTACAGTTGCAGCAGAGTGAAACCATTAATTATTCCTTAAGTAATCCTAATCATTCACACTCACAAACCCTTAGCAAGCAACACTTCTCAATATTAATTCTTGTACTGCTGTGTTATATGCACAGCACTGTGTAGGTCCTCCCACCATGTTTGCCTGACCAGAACTTTGTAAAGATTGAGTGATTCATTAATGATAATGAGTCAACACATGATTTGCATATTTACAGTGCTCACAGGGTTTAATCTGCACTATAAGCTCATTGTGGTGGTAAGGTACTTGTATTGTATTAGAAAGACTGCTTGGATCCACAGACCTTGATACTTCTGTTTCACTGTTGCAACTGCAACTGTCTGAGTACTTTCATACAATTTCATAGTATCATAGGATTATAGAGGGCTACTAGGCTTACTGACCTAGGGCTTTTTTAAGCCTAGCCACTTGTGACCCAATTTTCCCAATTATCAATACTCATGAACTAGAACTGCTGTAAAAGTATGTAAATGTTTCTTTATAAATATGGTTTTGCACATTACTGATGGCGTGCATTTCACATAGCATTGTGTGGTGTCTGCAGTTTATCCATTGTTATTGTTATAGCAAGTATAACAGTTGTTTTTTTTAAATAAACTCAGGAAATGTTACCTGCCTTTATAGCAACATTTCCCTGAGAATATGAGCAGATATATGTAAAAAATGTTATATGAGTCATAGCAATGGCAAGGTTACTTTGTAGTCTAACTGTGTTAAGCCTGTTATGTATGCTTGACATCAACAGAAGGTTATCCCAAATGGTAACATGTTTAACTACCTACATTTTGGTTAATATATTAGGCTAATGCTGCTATCTATTATGGACTTAAATATTCTTGGCATCCTTACCAGAGGTTTATCGTTGGTTTTAATTTAATTTTGGGGGGGATTTATAGTTGTGTATTGCATGTATAGGGCTAGAGAGCAGAAGTTATTTTTTGTTAATATTGCTTGCATGCATTCATATTTGTTTGATTGCCAGTCACATTGCTTAATTTTCTGTCACATATATTTGTTTGGGCTCTTTTTCATCCCAGACAGGGATATGACTCCTAATAAATCTGGTTCATGTAAACATGCATTCTCAGATGCTGAGAATGAGGTGATTGTGCAGGCAGTCAATCTACATGGCTCACACATATTAGAGAAAGTCAAAGCTACCAAGGCCTTCTGTGACCATATCTAGTGGCAGGTGGTTGATGATGTCAGTGCTGTGGGTGGCCATGGCTGTCATTATGTCTGAATCAGAAATCAGGCCACTGACATGATCACCAAAGCCAATAAATAAACCACTGATATAGCTTGTGAACTGCTACTGAGCCACTACTGACTGAGATGGAGCAGGTCCTGTCCACTGTAAAGGATCTGGGCAGCTCATGGTGGGGGGGGTCCAAATTATTTGGTTGACATAGGTGCTGAGGTGTGTCTACTGGTGAAGCTCCAGATATGCCATATTAATTATCTTTTAAATATGTAGAGTGAGAGAGAGGGGTGAGGGGAAGAGAGAGAGTGTGATACAGAGTTAAAGGGAGAGAGAAAGAAAGTGGAGAGAGAATGGATACAGATATAAGAGTATAAGATCTTTCTTAGTATGCAGATGCAGATGGCCCATTGTGGTAATTCACCCTCATGATGGAGAGACTCAGCCAGCTCTACAATTGGAGTAACTGCATGGCACTGTGCTTATCATCATTCTTTCATCTCCATTTGGTTTGTCTAGGTACACCTGGTACTGATTTTCCATGACCACCAGAAAATGGTATGAGCATACATTTTTATTACTTTTACTGTATATAAAGTCTCTACCTTAATTCCTTTTTAAAATTGGACTTGCATGTATTATTGCTTAACTTTGAGTTTATGTATCATAAGTTTTATCATTATTTTTCTGTTTCTCTATTTGTTGTATTTTATTACTTGTAATCACAGGTGAGCTTGCCACCAGCACTGTGGAACTTCTACCGCTTGATGGAGTATTGGTAGCTTCTGTTGATTATGGTGGTGATGAAGAGACACATTCTGGGGATACAGAAGGTCAGTCTGACACTGAATTTGTGGCTCCCACATCCCCTGTCTAGAGTTTGGACACAGTCAATATGCCTATGCTTAGCCATGACATAGAGCCATCAAAGACAGGACAGGTTAAGGATGACATGGTTGATCAGGGTACTGTGGTTACTTCAGTTGCAGAGCTAGCTGAGTCTCCCCATAGCCATCATCAGGGTGATGTACCATGGAAAGTACTTATAGTGGTCCTCGAAGGAAGCCTGCTGGTCCTTCCACAGACTCCACATCTGTATCTGCTGGCCTTGCTGGCCCTGCCTGTGGTGTGCTAGAAACTTCAGTCCTTGGCCTTGTTGTCCTTGATACAGATGTTTCCTGAAAATTATATTGTACAACATGGCACAAACAATGATTATTTTACTTGAGGTTCCAGGGTCATACCACAGGACGCCACCAGATGCAAATTTGTCTGGCCATCTGATCCCTTGATTTGAGCAGGCCAAATACATGCTGTATAATATTCCTAGTTTGAGTGTGTGCATAGTTGTATCCTTCCTCAGTGGAATTGTTTGGGTTTCTCATGGGTGTCATAAGTCAAGGTTCCAGTGTCTAACCCACATCTCCCAGTAGATGCCCTTGTGTAAAGTCACCCCAAGCAAACCTTATCTACCAGTTACAGGTGTGCCATATGTGTGAATCATAAAAATGGACAGAGTTACCTACAAAAACACATTGTAGATGGTCTCTTGGACATTCCAGACCACCTGACAGTAGATGGAGTGCTAGCTTTACCTGTTGATATACCTTCTTCTCTGTTCACTGGGTGGGACTTGTATTTCCATGTGTGTGCAGTCTATGGCCTCCAAAAGCCTCAAGAAAGTGTGCTTTGGCATAGAATGTTTGCATGGTTATTGCTCTCTCCTCTGTGGTACATAAAAACCAGATGTGATCCCTAACATACTGTAACATTATATTTAGAAATTGATGTAATATTCTGGAGGCTGAGGCCTGGGACACCCCTAATATATCCTGTGTGGATCTCTGGAAAGTGGCTGTAGCTAGTGTACATAGTGCTACACATACATTGGTTTCCACTGGAATAGGTTCTGCATGATATCCCCAGGACCTCAGGTGGGGTTGGCAGAGGTTGCATATTTCCTCTAGGCTATCCCTGTCCACCTTGTATCATTCTAAAATTACTGCATCATGAAGTCCACGATAAATCAAACATGATCTGAACACTCTTCTCTTCTAGGTCAATATCTGGCACCAGCAGCAGCTTGCATTAAAGCCTGTTGCACATACAAGGCAATGATAACAGCAGCAGCAGCACCTAACATTTTTTTTCAAAGTGTGTTCGCTGCTGTATTGCAAATAGTATTGGAAGTGAGGCCAGAAGGGAGCACCACATGTACATAAGCACCTTATACATTCTTGAATAGCTCTACCAAATTGAATTGCTTAATTAGCATATATTTTACCTACTTATGCCTTCATTAACATATTCTGATTCTTACCCTTGTTTTCATGGGGGGTGCATCATGCAGTGTTGTTTAATGCATACCAAACAGTGCACACACCGCTGCTTGACACACACACATGCATGCTTAGTCTGAAATCTAGGCATATTCACTGAATTCAGAGATATAATATGGCTGTCTGCAATTCTCAAATTGATTAAACTGGTAATTAAAAAAATAAAAAAAATGAATGCTGATTTAAAACCTGCTACATATTAAATGATAGCTGTACTGCAGCTAGAGGTACGAGCAGGCATATTCAGTATCATACATGAAGAATGTCTCAAATATTTTGTATTAGAACACAAAATGGGAAGGAAAGCCAAATGTCTGATGCTCACAAATGAATAAGGAAAGAGGATAACAGGTATGTAAGCTAGAAGCAATCAAGAAAAAAATAACCACCAACAGAACACTCACATCACAATAAATATAATTAGAGTCAAGCCATGTCAAAGTAACAGTGTTAGAGTTTAAGAAGGTTAACTCTTTCAAAGTGGGAGAGGTTTACAGGAAAACTAGAGGAACTGAAGAAAGTAAATCAAAACTACACCTACAGAGACAGCAAACTTTTGTGTAGTGCAGTTCAACAAAGTGAAAAAAATACCACTGTAGTAGTTCTCAAAAAAAAATTACATTGAAAATTAAAGAGAAATATGATAGCAATTAGAAATTATAAGGAAACACAAAGAAAAAACAAGGGAGGCATTCCAAGAGATGATGTAAGATTTTGAAATGGGAAAACTACATGGCCAGGGAACAGAGAAGAATGAACAGAGAAAGACAGAGATCATGAACTTCTATTTCTATTCTGCATTTGTGAAAGAGAATGGGGAGTCACCTAAACCACACAAGAGAAATGTTACTGTCTGGGACATTTGATACCTCTCTGATCATTAATAAACGATTTTAAATAAATTCTTAAACCTGAACATGAGCAAGACAATGGGTCCCACTGGAATTTACCCAAGATTTTTTTTAAAAGAACTTTAACTAGTCATACCTCTGATAGCTCTTTAAAAAATCATTAAAGAATGAGGTAATAACCAAGGCCTGGGGGAAGGCAGATGTAATTCTTCTTCATAAATGTGGAAATAAGTGAGATGCAGAAAACTGATAGCTAGTTATAAACTCACTAGATGGAACATTGGCAGACTTTCTTCTGAAAGAATTGAATGAGTGCATTAAAACCCTGAAGACACATGATCTACACCAGCATGGGTGCAGAGCCAATGGAACATATCAGGTAAATAAAATATAATTTTTATTAATGTCACCAAATTAATAGATAGTAGTAGGGCTGCACTTTTGATCTACCTGTATTTTACAAAACTTCTGATATAGCACCGTACAAAAGATTAATAAGCAAATTAGCTCATCTAGTGTGCCCCTAAGTTGTATCTTGTTTAAAAACTAACTGATCGAGGAAACTTAAAAGGGTAAAAATTAATAGAATCTGATAGAGTGTAATTATAAATGGAATTCTCAACAAAGAAAGGGAAGCTTTTGATGCTGTATAGCAGGGTTCTTTTCTGACATCAAGCTTTATCAAAGTATATATACCTGACTTTTCAGAGGGTCTTGTGGCAAACTTGCAATACAATGTATGATACAGAAATTTTTTAAATGAGTAAACTTCATAAGATGGGGACATTCTAGGTGAGAAGGACATAAGAAAAGATAGGGACATAACATAAAGGCACATTTCCCAAGAAATTACGAATAAAGTTAGTGTGAATGAACAGCTGTGATATCTAAAATGTTCTACCACAGAACAATCAAATGTGTGTGAAAGAAATGTGCCCATAAAAAATGGTGTGGCATCAAAGGTTAGCAAAAGTACATATAAGTTAGGAATTAAGAAAACAGAGAAGAGGCAAGCCAATGAGAATAACATGTGTGGCAGAATAAAACAGGAGCAATTAGAAAAATGAAAGTCCCAACAAAGAAATACATATCAATTTCAATCAAGACAATTAATATATCATATTATAAATATATGCAAAAACAAAGAAAGGGAGGGTGATACTTAAGAAAAGAAATGGGTAATCAGAAAAGATGCTGAAACTCAAAGCTAATAAGTTATGACAGGACGAGAAGGAGACTTTATCATTTCTATTAAGTACAAGTGTGTTGTTGCAGGCATTTCACATAAGAAGTATTCATTAAATACTCATTAAAGAACTTCAAAAGCTAGATGTAAACAATGCAACTGAGCTGGGAGGATTCACCCTCAAATACTAAGAGAAATGAAGGGAGAATTGATAATAAATGCAGCTCAGTGATTTTCAGCCAGGGTTCTCTGAAACTCTAGGGTACCTCTAGCATCTAACTGATTTTTCCTTAATGTTATACACAATAGCTGCTGTTAATGGAAGAATTGTAAGTGAATCTGTCCTCAAGTTATTCACAGATTCAGCAACTGTGCAGATGAATCATTCACATGGTTTAAAATAATGACGAAAAATATAATAGCTTGGAGACAGCTGAAAATCCTTGGACTATTACTGTAATCTCTAGAAGTGCAGAAATGCATGTGGGAAACATGAGCGTATATAGTAAGTCTGACATTGTGGTATTTCAAAGTATTCCTTCTACTCTGAGGTATAGCTCTTTTGGATTTAATAAGTAGCTAGGCTGTAGAGGGAGGAGGAGGTAAATACTCCTGCAAACATAATTGAAAACCATAGCAGTGAGCATTGTGATTCACTCATTTTGTGTCTGAATAACAGCTTATTTTTTTCAGTATCAGGACTTACACTGTTGTAGCTCACACTTATGATAGGGCCAAGTATGATGGTTTTATAACTCTATTTCATTCTTTTGGCAAATACAAAGCAATTTAAATGTAATGTTTTAATTTGATTTAATAAAAAAATACACTTATATCATTATGTGTTGTTATTAACAACATTGATACACTCCTGTGCTATTTCCACTTTCACTGAAAAAAAAAATTTAAAGCTTCAGTCCTTCACCAAAATATCTATAATTTTTTTTTGCATGGGAATAAGCTCCAGTGCAACCTCCATGTGAGGGCTTTACCCTTTACCTCTTTACTTACATATACCAACTTCATAGTTGCACAGAAATAGAAACTGCCTTAGCAGTGATTTTTCTAAAGTAAATAACAATTGCCTTGCTGAACATGGATGAGTTGATGTCAGTACATCAAAACGTCCATTAAATACTTGACTACTAGTGAGTTACTCACTATTTGCACGGGGTTTTTCTGGGGTCTATATTACGTGATTGAATGATCACAATAGTAAATGCTCTAAAGAGGGAAAATGCAGCAGATTGAAGTGCTTTTTGTGGGATTGCGGTACAGTGAAGAACGGAATATTTGCCCTTTCCTCACTGTAGTGCGATCTCGGAGTTGGTGTATACATTTAGCGGGGATGTGGGGGGTACAGCCCCCCACAATAATGGTTTTGATGTGGTGCATTTTTGCTCTTTAGAGTGTTCGCTATTGTGATCATTTGATCACGTTTTTCTGTGTACCTATTATGTAATTTCTGGACATGGAATTATTATAAAGTCATTATAACTGACAGGGTCATTGCAGGTGGAATGCATGGAGTTCCTTGAGTAGTGCTTACAGTTTCTGAAGAAAATTTAAAACCACTCTCATAACTAATCTTTTCAACAGATCCTAGGAGGAAATTGTGATCCTGAATACTGCAAACAGACAGATGTCACTCTCTTTTACAGCAAACAGAATAAGACACAGACAGAAGACTAACAACCGGTTAGTTTGATCTTAGCTGTGTGTAAAATCTTAGTATCATCAATCACAGTTGAAAAGAGAAGTCTAGCATATCTAAACATAGCAAGGCACCAGACCCAAAACTACAAAGCTTCACATCAGAAAGTCTGTCAGAGTTACTTGCGGCTGGGTAACCTTGGTAGTAAACTAGAAAGAAGCTGTGGATGTAGCAAGCCTATATATTTCAGGAAGGCATACAAAACCCAACGATACCAGGGGGGCCATTAGTGGGTGGCATTTCATTTCATTGTCTGTATAAGTGACACTGCAGAATGTCAAGAATGACATTTGTTTTTTTCACTGATGGCACAAAGATGTGCAACAAAGCTAATTTTCCAGAAGGTGTAGAAAAGAAAGGGAAAACAAACTGTACACAAATTGAAGAATGTCTAAATATGGCAACTTAACAGTGTAAAATTAGAAACTAATGCAAATGGGGATGAATAACACGCAAAAGGAGTAGATAACTGGTGGGGAGGCAGTAACTGCAAGAGAAGTAGGAAGAGTGCAAAAGAACATGATGTATTCATATCAGATGGTCTAAAAGCAAGGTGCATAATCCAACAGCAAAGCAGGCAGGCAAAGTACTGGCATGTGTGAAAAGATGCATCACCAGTAGACAAAAAGAAGATATTATCTCTATATATGGGCAGATATGATGGCCTCCATTAGGACCATTGTATAAAAAGAAGATATTAGCTATATATATGGGCAGATGTGATGGCCTCCATTAGGACCATTATGCAATGATGTGAAAGTCTCATTTCACCAGGATGTGTACAGAACAGAGACAATACATAAGAAGGTAAGAATAATGTTGAATGGTTAAGAGATCTCACAGTACTTCAGGAGGCTGGTCATCTTTTTAGGTCACTTCCATTGCCAGTGTAATTATATGACTTCAAATCTCAGTATAAATTTGTGAAAATTCATAAAACATTGTTTAAATTACAGAACCAACTGATATTGCCAACATCCTGGCAGATAAGTTCAGTGCTAACTTTACCCCACCCCCGCCCACTAAAGGGCCCATATCTATACAGGAAGAATGCAGAGTCCCTGTAATCACAACTATGCTGGTAAAAGCTGCACTCTCTAAAGCCAAAAACACAACATCCATGGAACCGAACAACATCCCAGGCTGCGTTTTACACAAAATTCAGAATTAACTGGCTCCCCACTTAAGCACCATGTTCAATAATAGCCTCTTATCAGGCTTTGTGCCCACTGAATGGTGCACAGCAACAGTTATCCCACTCCACAAAGGGGGAGCCACCACTGATCCTGGGAACTATCGACCTATTAGCCTGACGAGCCTGGTCTGCAAGGCCATGGAACGTATCATCATAGGTTCATAGGTTTGGAACTCATAAACAAAGACATTGGTAACCTCCAAACTCTGGATCCCACCCAGTTTGGGTTTGTGAAAGGCAGATCATGCCTCCTGAACCTGATTGACTTCTTTGAGGCAGTCACCAAAGCTGTAAATGAGGGTAAGGTGGTTTACACAGCCTATCTCGACCTCGCCAAGGCTTTCGACACCATCGCCCATTCTGGAATTATAGCTAAACTCACTAAACTAGGTATAAATCTCTATGTCACAAGATGGGTTGCCAACTGGCTCACTGACAGAACCCACACTGTAAAAGTTGCAGACTCCAAATCTGACCTCAAAGTAGTGACATGTGGAGTACCACAGGGTTCCGCCCTGGGACCTCTCCTGTTTGGTATCTACTTCTCTAAAGTACAGGCTAACACAGAAGTCCTCTGGCTAATGAAGTTCAGAGATGACTGAAAACTAGGAGCCATAATCAAGTCCCCAAATAATGTGGACATCCTACAGAAGGGCCTCGCTGAGACAGATGCCTGGTGTCAGAGCCATGGCCTCAAGGTCAATGCCAAAAAGTGCAGTGCCATCCCCTTTGGTAAAAACTCTGTATCCATGTATGACCACATAGACAGCAATCTACTTAACACCAAATGTGTGATAAAAGACCTTGGGACCCAGGTGGATAGTAGTCTCGCCTTTGATAGTCACATCGCAACAGTAGTCAGGAAGTCCTTCTATGTGGCACACCTCATCATCAAAGAGTTCTCATCCAGGGAAAAAGAGGTCATTGTTCTCCTCTACTTGACACTCATTAGACCCATTATAGAGTACAACGCCCCTTTTGGAATGTACCTCGCAAGACATATGCAGCAGCTGAAAATGCCACAGAAGTACCTCACAAAGAGGATTACTGGCCTCAAACAAATGCCCTACACTGATCGCCTCAAAAAACTCCAGCTTTACTCCATAGCATATCGCCTACTCTGAGGTGATCTCTGCCTAACATATAAAGCTATGTCAAACCCAGAGCTGTTGGACATGCTACACCTAAAAAATCCCAATCCCTCTGAGCTACACTCTCTAGGGACCTAAACATTGCCACCACAATAAACAGGACTTGCTGGAGGGATAGATTCCTGTCCCAGAGACTTCCCATACTCTGGAACAGGCTACCCATCTATGTCAGGCAAAGTTCTTCATTAGCACTCTTCAAGAAAAATCTTGACGAGTGGATGGGAAATAGGAAATACACCCCAGGGCTCACTTCTGTGTCTCTGCTCGACAGTGGCATGGGAAAATAACTTTCATGGGAGGCGTAAGCCAGGGAACCTTGTTGGCTAGGCTTACGTAGGCCCTTGGGCCAATAGCCTAGTACCTACCTATGAACCTATGAACCTGTTTACCTATAGTTCATTTCACATAGTTCACAAAGCCAGTGTGCCGAACAATCACAGCCCTTAAGGCTAAAAAACACACCTGATACACTTGTAATAGGTGATTCTATCATTAGGTACACTGATGTCCCACTCACCAGGCTGAACAAGGAGAAGGTCACGGTGAGCTGCCTGTCGGGCACTAGGATCCGCCACATAACGCAAGCACTCAGGTCACTCCAAAGCAAGTACAAATATGACTCAGTCATTGTCCATGCTGGGGTGAATGACCTGAGATGTACCTCCCTGGACTACATGAAAAGAGACATAGAGGGGCTCTCTGAGCATGTAGCCTAGGCCGGTATGACCCTGACCTTGAGTAGCATCTTACCCTCACCAAGAATGATGCCACAATATGAAGACAAGATGATCAATTCAAACAATTGGCTTAAGTACTGGTATCATTCAAAGGGGATCCAATGCCTGTCAGCCTGGGATGACATGCTCGACAAGCCACGTTGCTTCACTAGGGACAGCTTGCACCTGTCACCCCTGGGCTTTCGGATATTGGCAAAGGCTCTTGCCACCCCCATGGTGCCTTTTTTAGGCAAGGCTCAAAAGACAAACCCACCTCCATAGGTATCACAAGGGATAAGAAACTAAGAGTAATCCTACTCAACGCCAGAAGTCTAAACCTCAAGATGCACGCACTCGAAACTCTCCTTACCATGGAGAACATCGATATCTGTGCAGTAACAGAAACCTGGTTCAAGGGTCCCGAAAGCACCCCAGCTCTACCAGGTTATACCTCATACCATGCTTTTCAGTCCCAAAACTCGGACCGAACCACAAAAGGAGAGGGAGTATCAATATTCGTCAAAGATACCCACACCTCCAGGTTGGTAGCACAGCACGAAGCATCGGAGACTATCCATGTGCAACTGACAGTGGGTAAAACTGTCTTCCAGTTTATAGCCTGCTAGAGACCACCCTCCCAAACCCAGGAACCCCACTCAGCCTTCCTGAGAACACTGGAAAATATGAAGGTCTCTCCACACACCATTATATTGGGCGACTTCAACTACCCAAACATAGATTGGGAGCATTACTCTAGCTCCAACACCCTAGCCCAAAGGTTCCTAGAATTTATAAACTCAAATGCCATGGAACAACTTGTCACCACTCCCACAAGAGCCGAAAACATACAGGACCTGATCATCACCAACATGGAGACGCTATGCTCCAGACCAGAAGTGTATCCCTCACTGGTAAGATCAGACCATAAATTAATCTCACTGGATATCCACATCCTGACCCCACCCCCTGCCCAGAAAACCACAGTGAAAAACTTTTCTAAAGCAAACTTCACACTCCTCAAAACCAAGGTAGAATCCTTCAAAGCCCCCGGGCCTGTGGAAAATAAGGCTCAGACCACAGAATCCTTCATAAACGCATTCTACGAACACCTTCAGGAATGCATGGATTACGCAATCCCAAATAAAACCAAGACTCAATCCCCCAAAGGCAGGCGTCCTGTCTGGTGGACCCCAGTCATAAACAAATTATACAATAGAAGGAGGAAGCTACTACATGATAGAGCAAAATCCCTAAAAGGGAAGGCATCTCTGATCAGTATTAGCAAAAAACTACGGGCACTCATAAAATCATATAAGGCCAGCTTCGAGAGAAAAATTGCACAAGACACTAAAGATAACCACAAGGCTTTCTTTAGTTATGTTAGGAACCTGGTTGGGAACTCCCAGATATGCTCAGAATTAGTCCAAAATGACAAAAAATACACTGAACCCCCAGACATTGCCAACATCCTGGCTGACAGCTTCAGCGCAAATCCCCCCCCCCCAGAGCAAATATCTATCCCAGCAGAGTGCTGCCCCCTGACATCTCAGATGCTCAGGTAAGAGCCGCCCTCTCAAAAGCAAAAAACAAAGCATCAATGGGACCAGACGGTGTCCCGGGCTGCGTCCTACATGAACTCCAAGAAGAGCTGAACCCCAACATAAAGCTACTGTTCAATCTCAGCCTTACTACAGGTTATGTACCCAAAGAGTGGCGTACAGCAACAGTGGTCCCTCTCCACAAAGGTGGTGCCTCAACGGATCCTGGAAACTATCGCCCCATAAGCCTGACTAGCTTGGTCTGCAAAGCTATGGAGAGGATCATCATGGAACTCATAAATAAAGATATTGGGGACCTACAGACAATGGATCCTACCCAGTTCGGCTTTGTTAAGGGCAGATCCTGCCTCTTAAACCTGGTCAATTTCTTTGAAACAGTCACCAAGGCCATTGATGAGGGGAATGTGGTCCACACAGCCTACCTGGACCTCGCAAAGGCCTTTGATACAATACCTCACTCGGGCATCATAGATAAGCCCTTCAGCTTAAATATAAACCCCTATGTCACTAGATGGGTTGCAAACTGGCTCAAGGACAGAACCCACATGGTCAGAATTGCTGGAGCCATGTCAGACTCCAAACCAGTTACAAGTGGCGTCCCACAGGGCTCATTCCTGGGACCTCTATTGTTCGTATATATTTCTCGGAGGTACAGGCTAACACGGAAGGACTGTGGCTGACCAAGTTCGCAGATGATTGCAAACTGGGTGCCATAATCGACTCCCCAGCTGACACAAGCATCCTCCAAAAGGGTCTCATAGAAACTAGTAACTGGTGCCAGTGCCATGGCCTCAAGCTAAATGCCAAAAAGTGTATCGTCATCCCCTTTGGCAAAAACAAAGTGCCCCCAAATTGCCACATAGGTGATAATCCATTAAGTACGGAAGAAGTAATTAGGGACCTGGGGACCCACGTTGATAGCAATCTCTCATTTGACAACCACGTGGCCAAAGTGGTTAGAAAAACCTTCTATATAGCCCACCTAATCATGAAGGGATTCACATTTAGATCAGGGGAGGTCATTGTGCCTCTTTACTCATCCCTCATCAGGCCCATAATTGAGTACAATGTCCCTCACTGACTCTCTTCAAGAGGAATCTTGATGAGTGGATGGGAGATCGTAGGTTTACCCCGGGTATCACTTCTGTGTCACTGTTAGACAGAGGCACAGTAAACTAACCTTGAAAAAGGGCATTGTAAAATTCATGTAAAATGGGTGGCGAAAGCCAAACACACTCTGGCTAGGCTTACAAATGCCCTGGGGCAGATAGCCTAGTATGAACCTATGAACCTATAAGGTTGAAGATAGTGAGGAAAAGACTTATGATGATATCAGATGAGGAGATACTTGTGAATAAATGCAAATGAAGAGATACTTGTGGTTCGGTATTTATATGATCGTGGATTTGTGAGAAAATTTTGAAATGTGAGTGTAGAGGTTTCAGTGAAGGCTGTTTTGTTTCGATTATGACAATGTAAAGCTAACCAGGCAAAATTTTTGAAGCAATTGAAGTAGAAAAATGATACTTCTGTGTTGATTCAGGATTAGTATGATGCCATTGCATTTCCACCTGAGGTGGAAAGAAAAAGAAACTGTTTTATTATGAACAGGCAATTTCAAGCACAAAGATGTTAAGTTTTTTTTTACCCTACACAAGCACTTTAAAAGCCTTTGGACTTGATCTTTAAAATGTTTCTGTAAGAAGTTTTGAGAATCTGCTAAGATGTTATAACAAAGCTTAGAAAATGCGTGACCTGTTGATCAGCACCCTGATTGGAGAACAAAAGTTCTCCAGCATGGTATTAATCTACAGGTAACGCCCACTGAAAAATGAGTCTGATGCTTTACAGCAGTATATCAAGCTGCTGTGGAGCTCAGGCTGAAAATAACATAACAGTCAGCATTATTTTGCTCTCGCTAATTAGCGAGTATACTATATATATATATATATATATATATATATATATATATATATATATATATATATATATATATATATATATATATATATATATATATATATATATACTTATAAAAGAGAAAAAATTTAAAAAGTGTGTGTTTACATCTGCCTGTGTGAGTGTATGCGTGCATGTGAGTGAGAGTGAGATAGATCAAGCCTTTATTTTACACTCGCTAAGCAGGGCTTTTCCTGTTTAACGACTGTAAAACTAAACGAAACAGAAAAAAAGTGTGTGTATGTGTGTATGTTTGTTTCTCTGTGTGTGTGTGTTTATGTTTATGACTGTGTGAGCATATTTATGCTTGCATGCATGAAAGCAAGTGTGCGTGTGAGTGAGTGAGAGAGGGAGAGAGAGAGAGAGAAGAGTGAGAGTGATTGAGCACTGGATGCAGCAGTTGTTAAGAGGCTTACGTACCTCTTAAACTCTTAACTCAAGATATCTGGATAAAGCCTAAAATAAAAGGGAAACAAAAGCTCAGAATTGGAACATACTTCAAATATTGCTGTTATAAAAATCACAAAGTTACTTGACAAACAGGATTTGTGTTAGCATGCATTTTCCAAAGTGCAATTGTATGTGTGAGAGAAAAAAGAGAAAGTGATATCAGTTGACCAATGGCAGCAGCAGTAAAGAGGTTTGCATACCTCTCGACCTCTTAGCTCAAGAAATCCAGATAAAGCCTGGAATAAAAGGGTACAAAGGTTCAAAAGTAGGAACAGATATTAAATACTGTTCTTATAAAATTACAAAGTAGCTTAAATAACAGGATTTGTGTTATCATGAATTTTCTGAAGGCACTAAAGTCAAATGTTTGTCATTACTTAGTGACTTCATTACCCAATGACTGGCAACAAACCACACATTTTAGGAGTAAGGGCCAAAAAATAAAGTTCATATGTAGATGTTTTTTTTAAAAAAAATTATATTTTGGATGTAAAATGCTTCCTCCAATACCATTCACATACTGCAGCAACTTTGAAATGTTAGCTGGAGGAACTATTTTACATCAAAAATATATAAAAAAATAATATAGTAATAAAAAATAAATAGGTAAATCACAACAATTTAACAGACAGTCCATTCTCTAAGCTCAATAATGCCCTCTAAGGTATGTGTCACTGTATAAATAATGCCCTTTCAGGGGTGTAGAGGTCTAACGCCTCTGCCCTGTTAGGTATACACCAGTGCCCTGTTGGGCATTATTGCTTGCATGATAATCTTATATGTTGCTACACTTTTAAGTAAAGCTTATTGTCTTATTTTACAACTGCAGTCTGATGTGTTATGTGGAAGATAGTTACATGTATTAAAGGTGGTTAGTTAAACTCAATGGGAAAATAGACTAGAAATGCTCAAGAGATTAAGTAAAACTGATGAATGAAGCAAAATGTGTGTTCTCACAGTAGTAATAATTCCTCATAGACACTACAATGCCTAGAATATTATATGCAGTTCTGGAGACTCCACTTCTGAGCAGTTATTAACAGAGTACAAGTCATGCAAAACGGTAGGAGAAAACATTGCTGGGGCTACACTGGAAGGCGCGTGAATAGGGTAAATATTTAATATGTGTACAATGAGGATCAGAAAATGAAAAAGGAATATGATCATTTAATTATATTAAATGAATTACCAAAGCCCAAGAATGAAACATTCCTCCATTAAATAGATTTACAAGAATAAGGCACAAGTGTAGAAGAGAAGTAAGGTACGTGAGCTGTGATGTTAAGACTTGTATCCCACATGCAGTATTTGCATTGAATTATCTCCTGGTGAATGAGGCTGAGGAATCCAAAACAGTGACTAAATATATGGATGCCACTCAGGGACAAACAAAACAATTCTTGTCAGGTGCAAAGAGATGTGTAATTAATTGGTTAACAAGGAATGTCATTTTTACATGTTAGACAGTATAAGGGACACACAAGTAGAGAGAGAGAGAGATTCCATACTTACAAGCAGATTTTTTTGTTTTATAGAAACAAATTTCTAATACTACAGTGCATTTGACCTTTGCATGCAGGCCTTGCTACAGACATGTTAGAGGCAGTATAATTAATCTCAGTAGTGACCCAGGCTTGCTATTTTCAGTACCAAACTAGATTCCTAACCACTTAAATGGAGTCTCTTGAGGTTTCTTCATCAGCCCAATCTGCTCTGTAAGACACTGAGCAAACGTATGGGGTGTCCCTTTCCATTGGCCCCTTGCTCATATATTGTATTTACATGCATGCACACATGCATACGTACAAATATTTCAGGCATTGGCAATAATGCCATTCTAGCCTGCCAAAATACCAAAACAATCATCCCCATAATAAGTGTCCAAGTTGTTCTTAAAAATATCTGAATTAATGATTGCTAGTGTATTCCAGTTGTCAGCTATTCTCTAAAGCAACCAATTAGTACATCTCTTATTCCTATATAATCTTCTACACAGGCTGCCTGATGATTCTGCACTACTCTTTGATAACCCCAAACATTCCCAGAGGTAGTTGTTTCTAAATGCCCTATATATCTGAACAAGGACTCTTCTTAAATATCTATATGAGCCACTATACAAGTTTAGATATTTTAATATTTCATAATAACTTTTAAATAGGATGCCCATGGTATATTTTACTGTACTCTTTCCAATTTACTCCTGCTAGTTTTCTTATAAGGTTTCCATATTATTATTCTATACTTTAGTTTGGGTGTAATACAACATAGAAAAATGATTTCATAGTCTCTGATTCCCCAGACTTTGTAAATCATTTTATACAGCCTGTAATTGTACAGCTATCATTAACCAATGGACTGATATGATCAGAAAAATCTCATAGTTTGCTCTACTTGTATAGCCAGGTATTTGAATAAATCCATAGTTTCAATCACTGTGTACTGTATTAATAGTAATTTTTCAGTCTATGTCTCCTAAATGTCATACGATTTGTTTTTGATGTATTTAGTATCATATTATTCTCCTGTGCCCAGCTGATCAATTTAGTCAAGTTTTTTTTTTGCAGATATATCCTATCTGTAACAAATGTAATCAGCTTCTCATTTCATCTCATCTGCATACAGAATGCAGAATACTTCAAATGAAAAAGTTAAATTAGAAAGCTAAAACCAACCTATGAGCTCAGGGGACAGCCATGTTGGACACCCTGAGTGTAACCTAGAATTTCCCCTGTCCAGTTGCTATATGATACCATTTTGTATCTGTAAGTGATGCAGTTATCCATCTTACCAACTTTACATTAATACAGAGTTTCTCTAATTTATTGATCTGTGTTTTATGTATCACCCAATCAATGGATGAAGATATCTACATAAATTACATCAGAATATACTTTTTTATCATTATAGAACTTAATGTTACAGGTAGTTATAGATCTATTTTCAATGTATACAAATATATACCCAGACTGACAGCACAGAGGTTAATGCACAGAATTGCCCATTGGTAGACCTGGGTTTGAAATCTGATTGGGGCATAACTAAGCAGCAGTAGTATCTCTGTTGAAGAAAGGCTTAGCAATCTACTTTTGTAATATGCACTGAGAACCCTATGGGGCCTACCCATAGAGTCACCATGAGTCAATTTCAACTCAAGCGCATCTCACTTGCTTACCTCTACAGATATATAGTTTCAAGGGTTTACTATCAAAATTTCGGATGGCATTCACTCGAACAGGGATAGTCAAAAGGCTATTTTCCAGTTCACAGAAGACTGAACCGAAAATAGTCAAGTCCACAACAGTGAATGCTAGTGTGTATTCGTTGTTGTGAGGTCGACGTTCTGCTTGGAGATCGCAGTACAGTAGAGATCGGGAAAAGTACCCATTTCCTCAATGTAGTGCAATCTCGGAGTTTGTATATATAATTTGTAGGGGGTGTGGTGGCACAGACCCCCAAATGGGGAGTGTAGGGGGGCTTGCCCCCCCCCGTAATACATTAGTTGTAAATGGCTGGTAGGCAGGATACGCTTTGTAATGTCTAGTATGTTGAATGACAACATGTCAGCATTACCAGTTTCATTAATCTGCATGAACAATGTTTTTATTTTTCTTGTTATTTTTTGTGGAAATGATCATTCAACGGAATGTGTTTCAGAATTATGATAGTAAACCAATTTCATGTCCCAGTCTTTCCAATTCTGATAATTTATCGAAAATAACCTTGTCTATTATTTTTCCATGACAAGAGAGTAGCTGTATAGGTGTATATGACTTTGGATTTTTCTTATCCCCCTTTCCCTTAAAGGTGAGTTTAATAAGTGCATGTCTCCAATCTTGAGGAATTTCTACATACTTAAATGACCTAATGAATAAAAGCTGTAATGGTACTGTAAGTTCCTGTTGCAGCCTTCTCAGGTAATTATCATTAATTCTGTCTCCTCCATGTGCTTTGGTATGCTCCAGTTTGCACAGAACTTTTTTCAACATAATTTTATTTAATTTCAGTATTTGAAGTTACCTGGATGTTACTAGCACAAATTACTTCCCTCTTTCTGAAGTCAAACTGTTTTGCATAAGATTTTGTAAATATGTCTATAATCTGCAATGTTTGAGAACATAACTCTCAAATGTACAGATTTTCACAGAATGTCCAGATTTTTGTCTCATATTTTAGTCTGTTTCTCATAAAATTGGGGTTTTCTGGCAAATCCTTGTCAAATCATTGAGGGTTGAAGTCAGAAAATAATGGCATACATTTGAGTTTCAGACTTCACGCCCTTCAGAAAATTCATGCTAAAACAAAACCTGTTATTCTATCAACTTGACCGGTGGTCACTACATCTACATACAAGTTTACTGAGACTTTATTATTGTTTCATAGTGGTCACTACATCTGCATTCAAGTTTACTGAGACTTTATCATTGTTTCATGTAAGCATAGTTATCATGATGAACTTTGCCGCATACTAACTTTAAGTCCCTATTTTTGGACCTTTGCCCCCCCCCCCCCCGCATTATTTATGACTTTGTGCAGATTTCTTGCTTTAAGAGCTTGAGAGGTATATTTAAGAATACATTTTAGAATCTATATACTTTTTAATGATTTGTATGTCTTTATTCCTTCCATATCTTATCGCTAAAATGTTGGTCTATTATGCTCAGTATCTTTATATACAGTCTCTTCAAATTGTTTATGATCTTGTCTTACACTGTGTTTAACTTGTCCGTCTAGCTGATTTATTTGAGTTTTCAAAGTCACATTTTGACCTTGTTTCAATGTCTTATATTTTTATCTCTCATCTTAATTAAGCATCTTGCTCTTATGGAAATATATCCTCCAGCCTTGCATGCCTAGATCCGGATGTTAATAAATATTTTATTCTTTAAATTAAAACAGTTTTCCTTTCAAAACTTGTCACAGTCCTTCTGCCATCTTTCCACTTAATATATAATGCCAATTAGTTTTACATACTGACTCATTTGTTTGCATATAGGCTGTTATTAATCTTCTATGCACTGGTTTAGATTTCGGTTTGGCAGAATTATCAATGAATAGTTTAACCTTTTTAACCCAATGATTACTATATATGAAAGGTGATAAAACTTGACATGAGCTAGCAATCACCTCCTTCAAAACACACAAAAAATATATCCAGCATGCTATGTTTTCTGTTAAGTTTGTTTACAATCTGCAACAATTGCTGTTCCTCTACATGCATTGTAGATAATTTTATTACTTCTTCTTCTGGCTTTTCCCTTTAGGGGTTGTCACAGCAGAACAACAGTCTGCAGAACAATTGACAGTGGAGTTTTATAGTGCCAAGTTGGCAGCCCAGTGTCCAACCTTCCACAGAGGCAAACGCTCACACCTAGGGCCAATTTAGAATGTCCAATACACCTGCAGCATGTCTTCGGGATGTGGGAGGAAACCAACACGACCATGGGGAGAACATGCAGACTTTGCAGAGAAGCCAAGAAATGAACCAGAGATCTTCTTGCTCTGAGGTAGCAATGCTAGCCAGCGTACCACTGCAGCTGCCCAAACAATTTCATTACTAGTGTTGTAAAATCAGTATTATTATTCCAGTCTGTCTCTGGTAAATTCAAGTCCCAAGTTATTAACATTTTTACTTCTTATGTTTCATCCAAGAAATGTATGAATTTGTCTAGTTCACTGGCACTTGACTTCAGTGGTCTTTATTCTCCAACAATTATAATCTGTTCCAAGGGTGCCTTTATTGTCACAGTTAAATAAAATCTATAGTATTGATATTATTAACAAAGACACAAGATGCACAGGTCTGCGAATCTTTAATCCCTATCATAATACCTCTACCTGAAATTTTGTTAAAATGTCTGTTACAGAAAAATATTTATACCCTGAAAAAACTGGTTTCCAATCATTGTTCTTTATCCATGTTTCACAAACAATAACAACATTAGTCTTATGTGAATATAATGCATTTTCCATTTAAAAAGTTGTATTAATAACATTTCTAGCATTATCGAGTAGCACTAATAAATCAGCTTTTGCTATCTGTGAATTGTTAAAATTCTGACCTTCCCCGGGATTCATGAAGCTTCCGCCAGGCGCCGGAGTAGCGTCGGCAGTCTAGTGCCAAATATGGCTGCCGAGATTCAGGTACGAGCTGTTTCCACGTGCACTACCACCGTACGGCAAAGCTGTGCAGCTCCCGGCGCATGTATGCTAATTACCCCATGCACAGCAGTGTAGCATGCAAATGAAGGTATATAGCGATTCATGAGGTGGTGCAGGCATAGCATAAGCATGTAGAAATGTAAACCAAAAAAAAACGGTTTACATTTTGTCAAACATAAAATCGGAGCTATAAAAGTGGATCAAACTTAAATATTATAATGTTAGTATATGCCAATGGCTAAATATATAGCCAAGGGCATAAAACAACATGCACAACATATAAAAATAACATTTAATGTCATGGCCACACTAACGCAAAGTAAAACTGCAGTGCATCTGTGCGCAAACGGGATCACAAGGAAAATATATTTAGATGTCATAAAACTGCAATGTAACACAATTCATGATATCCCCATAATAGTCAATGGCACGTATGCTACACCACAACCATTGCGCAAGGGTTGCTAAGGGTCTGTGACAGTGTTTTGTGCAGTAACTAGGAATTAGCAGTCAATGCCATGCAAATGAGTCAAGTAATACTGAATAGCAAACGCCCCGCCGGCATAAGGATGTACCACATGGCATACCAGTACAACACCGAGGAGTGGCCTGGAGGTAAATATGACATCAAGAGAGGGGCGCGCTACCATAGCTGTAAGCACATTGGATCATTGCTAATCCGTGTTGCGTGTTGCTAAGCAAAGCTGCAGGATAGGGGTGTGGAAGTAGCCATAGCTTTGCTTAGCTGAGAGCACACAAGGTAACCGAAAGTTCATGTGAACGTGGATGAAAACGTGCACGAAACATGGTAAACGGCTGTGCGCGGTATGCACCACAGCTGAAACAGGAAGGTTATGGGAAGACGATAAGGAAATGCTGCAGTATGGTAATTGGAGTACAAATGAGTAACTAACACCTAGAAACTGACAATGGGCCATAGACAACAGCTAACAAGGATGCTAGCAGCTACCTGCAGAACAGGAAAGGGGAGGTGCCGTACAGCAAAGAAAAGAGAACTGTCACAGCAGAACAAAGCAAACTTGCAGTAGATCAGCTACATAACACATTTCCCAACACAATCCTGGGTTGTGAAAGTACAAAACAAGAAAGGCCTCAGCTGGATGCATGCCTGACAATGGGAGGGGAATCGGGTTGAAAATTGAAGTAAAGGGCAATAGATGAATCATGGCAGCCAAGTGTAAGACAACACCAAAGTCCTCACAATAGCAGTACCTGCTGTAAAACCAATAATTAAGATACCCTGCAGCCGGAATAGCACAAATACACCCAATTACACCAACATCATCCATTGCACAATAGTATAACGTGTGAAAGCCCCCCCCACACACTTGTGTATTCCCAGACACTCTGCACCATTGGTGTATACAGACGGGGAACTTTTAATATGTACATGTTAGGGGCTGCCATAGCTTTGATTCACCAGCATGTGTTGGAGACTCACTGTGGTGTGGAGGATCATGCTGACAACCATCTCAGGCATGAGAAGAGTGTTCAGACCCAGGGTAATCTACCAGGGTCTACATGACCTGGAGATAGTAGAGCGTTACAGGGTGGACAGGGACATCATACAGCAACTTGTTGAGCTGTGCTGGCCATGCCTCAGAGCCAGAAGTAACAGAGGGAAACCCATCCCAGTGGACACAAAGGTATGTGTAAGCTTGAGAATACTAGCCACAGGTAGCTTCCAAAGGTCAACTGGGGATATCATGGGGATCTCACAGGCATCAGCATCCAGGGTACTCCACTAGTTCCTGGATGCCATGTTACCACATGCCAATGAGCACATATACTTCCCCCGAATGCAGGAGAAGTTGGCCAGCAATATGCATCTCTTCAACCATGTGGCAGACTACCCAGAGGGACTGGGTGCAATAGACTGCACGCACATACACATCAAGTCACCACCCAGTAAGCAGGGTAGGCACTACATAAACCACAAGGGATTCTCCTCCATCAACTGCCAGGTCATGTGCAATGCCCAGGGCATTATCATGGATGTGTGTGCTGGCAGCCCTGGAAGCTATCACGACTCCCACATCTGGCATGCCTCACAGCTGTATCAGGTATTTGCCAGGGAGGACATCCCATATGGCCACCTAGTGTGGGATGCTGGCTATGCACTGGAACCATGGATGATGACTCCCATCAGAAAAGCACACACAGCCATACAAGAATGCCATAATGAGGCACACGCAAAAACCAGAATCATCATAGAGCACATGTTTGGGATGCTGAAATCATGGTTCTGTTGCTTGGACATATCTGGTGGAGCCTTGCAGTACTCTCCAGGAATGTGTGCCCACATTTTCATAGTGTGTGACATGCTACACAATATGATCCTGCGGAAACAGCTGCAGCAGGGACAGAATGGTGAAGACCCTCACAGCCCACCACAATTGTCAAGGGACCCACAGGCACAGAGGGACTCAGACCATGAACACCCTGTGCTAGCCCCAGTAGGCAGATGGAGGCGTGCCCAATATGCACACGCCTTGGCAAAGAAGGAACATATAGCACACACACTGACAGAGTAGGCACTCATGGACTGACACCCTTCTCCACCTGCACACACAGCAAACATGGATGGCACACACGCATGACCACCTGTAAATTGTCATGTATAGGTGGTCTACTGTGTGCATCCTACATAGGTAGCCCTCAACCATTGTACACACAACCGCCATTGGCACAAGGTAAGTCAATAACTGAACAGTAAATTAAACTATCAGCATGTGTCCATACTGTATGTACAGGTTCATAGATACATAGGTAGGTACATGCCCAACTGCCGAGGCCACTCATAAGCATAGGCAAAACGTGTCTGGTGTCGTCACCCCATCGATTAACTAACTGTCCCTCTGTGTAGCAGAGCCAATTGTGGGATCCCTGGGGTGTAGCCACTGTTCACCACCCACTCTGCAAGGATTCCCTGGAGAGTTAGTGAGGGGTTTTGTATAATGCAATCAGGGATGTAGTTCCAAATAATGGGGAGTATCCCTGACAGGAATCTTCACAGATGTTTACATGTTACATAGTATACCTTAAACACAGCTTGCATATATAAGTAGTTCTTCACAGAATAATACACATGTGGAACACACAACTGCTGAAATGTGCATTAATCACCCTTGCACTACCAGTGCCTGCTCTGAGAGGTAAGATATCACTGCCAGGATTAGAACACGCAACCATGTACACATTCATCACAATAACATATCACTAAGCTACCTGAGATGTACCAATGGCAGTCGTGTATACTGGCAGGATAAAACACAAAAGGTAGGAATGTGTTGAAATAGGACAAACCGGCATGTACTCAATGAAAGGTGTATGTTTTATATATATATATATATATATATATATATATATATATATATATATATATATATATATATATATATATATATATATATATATATATATATATATATATATATATATATATATATATATATAGAGAGAGAGGGAGAGAGAGAGATATATGTCAATATATGGGGATATACATATATATGTAGATATATAGATAGGTTAACAACATCTACATAACCATGGAGGTACATATAAATGGGATACCTACCACATACCGTCTGCTTTACATACCGAGGCGCGTAATCCCGAGGTTTAAGGTCCAAAAGAATACAGTACCAAAACACCAGATGCAAGAGATGTAAAATCACAATGTTAAGGGACAGTTAGTCAGTGCTTCTGGTGTTGCGGTTCAGGTAGGTTACTGTGTGTAAGTGTGTTTCTTGGGGCTGTAGTGTGTGTAAGTGTGTGTTCTGTGTGTGGTGTGTGTTCTTGGGGGACTGTAATGTGTGGGTTAGCTTTGTGCATCTGTTTGCATGACCTAGGCGGTAGAATATTAAAGTAGGGGGTGGTGTGGGGGGTGCACACACCTACATGGAGGGTGTAAGGGGGCTTGGCCACCTGCTTATACGTAGTGTAGGATGGTTTGTTCAGATGTGTTGGGTAGCAGTGTGTCTGTGTGTGCGTGTGTGTGTTCCATGTTCATGTTACTTTCACAAGTTACTGTCTCTGTCGGTAATGTGGGATATGGGAGTCTGGTCCCGGTACTGTGTGCATCGGAACTCTGTGGTTTTGGGATTCCATAGGTGTCCCATATACAGCAGTTGAAGTGTTCATATATGTGTATAACATGGACCATAGCAATCACACATTCCGCCACTACCAACCTTTATGAACAAAGAATATGGAGAGTATATGCCTATACACTATTACAAATATGTGCTATGGACATGAGCCAATGATAGTGTTACCACCTGTCCCACTTTGCGAGGTACACTCCCTCTTTGGGCAGTTGTGTCCTGACCAAATATATTAAATGTGGCAAATGTCCTGGGATTGTAGGACATAATTATGTCCCATATGTACTGTAATAGTTGCATACAATAGTTATTTCTGTATCTAAAATACCTACATGTTACAAGAAACAGGATAAGCAACTAAACTGCTACAAGAATAAGCTTATAATTAGGCAAGAAAGGAAAGTTGTATCCCTTGTACTGACCATGGGTTTGTGTCGGCCTGTAAATTCTGATGTGTGTCCCGGAAATGTCCCACTATGGCCATATGAAAAGGTGGCGACCCTAGCCAAAGAGGGTCAGACACCAACACAACTACAATGACTGAAAATACCTATGACAGAAATACACAGCTTTCATGTAGCAACACTTTAGTACATTCAGATGTATTACCAAAGTGATTCAAGGGCTAACATCACCTGCATGCTATACAGGAACCACATAACAGTGCCTTAATGAATCAGCCTGCAATTACCATTGTATTAGTCCACAAAAGGATAGGTGTTCACATAGGGACGGAACACTCATGCACATATCAATTATGTGTAAAAGCAGTTCCTACACACCTGCATCTGCTATGCACACCCACCAACATCACTCCCACACCCAAACATATCACAATACAAACTGTAATAACATCACAAATCATTCACTCACTGTACGACATCTGCAGAAGCCTTAACATACCTTGTTAGAGACACACTAACATGGCCCTATGTGAAATAGCTGCTGTTATAAAATGGAACAGCTGCTGATGTTACAGGGTTTGTTTGCACTAATCCCATTTCAGAGGGTTGTGTGTACACTGGGATGTGTTAGCAATTACTGAGCAACAGCACAGTATGCTACACTTGTACACCAAATCAAGGATGTCTGGTGAGCACACTGTAAACCACATAACAGTTCATGCATAGCCATACAGCCTTGAGCTGGCCAAACATCCTTGCCAGACTTAAACATCTGCAGAAGTATCAGGTACAAACAAACCCTGCATAAGTAGCAATGTTCTGAAATATAACAGCTGTACTCACATGTAGAACAAAATCATCTAGCCATTATACACAGACCACGGGAGTCATGAAGCTAATATATCTCTATGTGTCTCCATATAGCTGTTGAAATATATCACAAACAACACATCCAGGCCATCTTCCTCAAAAGTAAGGCAAACAGACAACGCCCAAAAGGAGTACTCAGTTATACACCACTGTTGCCATGGTATCGGCTAATGGAGTATCTGCACAGCTAATGTGCATCTAATTAACTACTTTGGAACAGCAATTAGTGGACAGGATACCACATGTTACCGATATGTAACTAGAAAAGGATGTGTTATCACACATTCAAACCATCTGTATATAACAGCGGAATGTTACAAAGAACATTAAAACACAAACTGAAAAGAATTGAATCAACAGTTAACGATACCTCGGGTTACTAATAAGGTATGTAGAAAAGTCATTATGTCTGTGTATGTAGTACCTTTCTGTAGTATTTAAAGTGCACACAATCCATATAGTGGAAACAGTTATCTTGTAGTGATGTATTGTTGAGCATAGTAACGCTTGTAGTATTTGTGTGTACTGCTGTAGGTCACAAGGCAAACACTGCATACACCACAAAGGATGCTATATAAGGGCTTTGAACAGAAATACTCCTCACCAGCCGATGTCAGTGGCAAGTCTGGTCCAACAAGTATGTGCTATAACAGGGGATAGTATATGTCGATATATTGTAACTGTAGCCATATGTATGGGTGTATTACTGAGAATAACATCTGGAAGGTTGGGCCACTGTGCAATTATGATTTGCATTGTGAGATATTGTGCCAATAACTGTGTAATGTACAGTATTGTAGGCAGATATGTATTACAAGTTACATAGCATTACTGTAATGTTAGGCAAACATTAGTTATGTCTGTTGGCATTTACAATACATAATAATAGGATACATATGTCTTTTAGTCACCCGACAGTTTATCAGCATGATAGCAAAGTAAAATGGAAGAGCTAGTTAACTATCCATGCACATAAGACAGATAATATGTGCAAAGGTAGGTACTAGGCTGTCTTACCAAGGATATTTGTAAGCCTAGCTAGAGTGTGTTGGCTTTCGCCACCCCCCCATAGGTTGGTTCCCTGTGCCTCTGAACTGCAGAGCCATTAGTTCCCTGTGCCTCTGTCCAGCAGAGCCACTGCAGTGATCCCCGGGGTACATGTCTCTCTCCCATCCACACTTCAAGGTTTCCCTTGAAGAGTGCTAGTGAGGGGCCCTGCCTGATGTACATTGGAATCATGTTCCAAAGCATGGGGAGTGTCCGGGTCAAAAATCTATCTGTCCAGCACATCCTACTCATCATTGTGGTTAGGTGTGTATCCCTAGAGCATGTGGCTCTCAGGGCCCTCTGTTTAGGTGGAGCATATACAGCAATACAGGGTTGGACATGGGCCTTGTATGGCAAGCAGAGATCACCTGTGAGTATGCGGTATGCAACATAGTACAGCTGGAGTTTCTTAGGTTGGGCTGCATAGGTCATCTGTTTGAGTTCAGTAATCCTCTTGGTGTGGTACTGGTGTGGTCTTCCAAGCTGTTGCAGTTGTCTTGTAAGGTATATCCCAAATGGGGTGTTGTATCCTATCTTCTTCTTCTTTCAGCTTTTCCCAGTTAGGGGTCACCACAGTGGATCAACTGTCCGCTCATGACTGGCAGTGGAGTTTTACAGTATCGAGTTGCCAGCTCGGCGCCCAACCTTCCACAGAAGGCACACACACACTCACACCTAGGGCCAATTTGGAGTGTCCAATCCACCTACAGCATGTCTTTGGGATGTGGGAGGAAACTGGAGCACCCAGAGGAAACCCATGCGACCACAGGGAGGACATGCAGACTCCGCACAGAAGGCACCCCAGCCGAGGATCAAACCAGAGAGCCTCTTGCTGTGAGGCGGCAACACTAACCACTGCACTACCGGGCTGCCTGGGGTGTTGTATCCTATAATGGGTCTAATATGTCATGAGTAGAGTCACAATGGCCTCCTTTGATCTGGATGCAAACCCATTAGAGATTAGGGGGGCCATGTAGAAGGGATATTTTAACCACTTTGTATTTATGGGTATTGAAGGAGAGATAGCTGGGGTTCCCGAATCCCTTATTACCATTTCTGTATGTAGGGTCTAGCACCTATGTGGTAGTCTGTGGGTAATTAGTTATATCCAAAGGGGATGACTATGCACTTTTAGGCATTCAGCTTGACGCCATGATATTAACACCAGGTATCCGTCTCAGTGCGACCCTTCCAGAGGGTGTCTGTAACAGCAAGGGAAACAATTATGTCCCCTAGTTTGCAGCCCTCTGCAAACATTTTCAGCCAATGCCCTCCTGTGCTTGCCTGTACATCACAGAAGTATATACCGAACATGAGGGGTCCTAGGACTGAGCCCTGGGGGACTCCATTTGTAACTGTTTTACAGTCGGACCTAGGGTATGCAACTCCCACTGTGTGGGTTCTGTCCGTGAGCCACTTTGCAAACCATCACATGATGTAGGGGTTAATGTTCAGGTGGATGGGTATGTTGATAATACCAGATGGTGGAATGGTGTTGAAAGCCTATGAGAGATCTAGGTAGGCTGTGTTGACCTCCTTACCCTCATCTAATGCCTTGGTAACTGTCTCTAAGAAGTCCACCAGGTTTAGGAGGCATGGTCTGCCCTTAACAATGCCAAACTGGGAGGGGTCAAAGGTTTGGAGGTACCCAATGTCTCTGTGACTGAGATCCATGATGTGCACCATAGCCTTGCAGACCAGACTAGTCATGCCTATAGGGAAATAGGTCCCGTGGTCCATTGTGGTGCCACCTTTGTGGAGTGGGATAACTGTTGTTGTGCGCCATTCAGGGGGCACTATGCCCGATGTAAGGCTATTATTGAACATGGTGCATAGGTGGGGAGACAGTACGTTCTGAAGTTATTGTAAAACGCAGCCTGGGATGTTGTCCGGTCCCATAGATGCTGTGATATTGGCTTTAGAGTGTGCAGCTTTGAGAGGGAGGGGTGAAAGGTAGCACTGAACCTATCTGCCAGGATTTTGCCAATATCAGTTGTTTCTGTAATGTTCGTGCCTTTGTGCTGTAACTCAGAGCAGATCTGGTTGTTGACATTGAGATATGTGACATAGCTATAGAATGCTTTGTAGTTGTTGTTGGAATTAGTGGCATTTTAGTTTTCGTAGCTAGCTTTGGAGGATCTTATATGGAATCTCACCTTCTTACTGAGGCTGGCCAGGGAGCTCCTCCATGCATGGGATTGTACTCTCATTTGCAACAGTGTCTTCCTCCTGTAGTACAGTTTGTTTATGGCAGGGGACCACCAGATTGGTTTCCTTAATTAGGACTATAGCATCCTGGTTCTGTTTGGGCTAGCACAAGCCATGCACTCATGTAAGTGCTTATAGAGTGCATTTGTGTAGTATTCAGCAGTTGTAACAGTATTGTCTATCTGCATGGGTGTCATGACGTTCACCATGTTTGTCTTAAGAAGCATGTAGTTGGCTTTGTAGACATATTATGCTGTGGTTCCCTTAATAGGGGGTGTGGGCGGGATGTGGATATCAACAGTGTTCAGCTCATGGTCAGATCAGACCAACAAGGAGTTGACTTCATGTGTGGAGCACCAGTCACTCATGTTGGTAATGCCTAAGTCTAGGATATTGTTGCCCCTGGTGGGTGTGTGGATATGTTGCTTCAGGGCATTGGTGTTTATGAATTCCAGAAAGTGTTGAGCTAATGTGCTGGTACACGAGTAGTTTTCCCAGTTAATGGTGGGATAGATTCAGTGAGACTATGTGATGAGTGTGGTGTGAATGTTTACCTTCTCCACATGATTGTCAGGGTCAGGCTTGGTTGGAGAGACCTTTACCTCCAGTTTGGCTAGATGAGTGCATCTCTCACAGGTTTTAGTGTTGGGTGGTAGGCGGAGAGGCTTGTCTGTGTACATGAGGCAATGTGTACATTGCCTCAAGATGTCCAGATTCATCAGATAGACAGGTGAGAACACTGGCAGTTGACTCTTGGACATGCCTGAATATAGAACTACTTTCATCTAGATAAGTGAGGAAAGTGAGTACAAGAGCTATTTTACTCTAAGCAAGTGAGAAAAGTATGTACAAAACCTGTTTACCCTTACCTCTAGGTAATGAGGAAGATTGAGTGCTATAGTAATTATTAGCTTACGTAATGCTTACAAGTTCTGAACAAGTGCTGAGCATGAATAAGCAATCCAGATAGAGTCTTGGATAACATAAACACACGGCCCCTCCCCCCAACAGGTACACAAGCATATATCCATGTACATCACAGGGCCCCTGTACCCACAACTATGCAGGTACAAGCTGCACTCAGGCTACATGGGACCTGTCTACATCACAGATTGTATCATACACATATGGCAAAACAAGATGCTCTCTACGTACACATCATGTAAAACATAGCTCCGTGTCAGGTTGTGTACACACTGAATGGTGCACACCAACAGGTATCACAACCCACAAAGGGGGAGACACCACTGATAATGGGAAGAACTACACTACTATCCTGCTGAGTCTGGTCTGGAAGGCCATGAACCTTGATCAATTAATTGATGTCAGCAGCACAGATGTAGATGACAGTGTGGTTGATGTCACACTGCATATCATAACCTTGCTAGGTCATAGGACATCATCACCCATACTGTGTACCACCTACACTCGGCATACTAGCTGTACATTCCTATGTCACAGGAGTGTTTTGCAACAGGACTGCTGGCAGAACCAACACTGCAGAAGGTGCCTGAATAATACATGCTCATCACACCAGTGGCAGCTACAGTATGTCAGGATTAATGAATTTTATTCCCCCTTATTGTAGTCCATATCTCACAGACAAACAGAAGGCATCTGCCTATTGAAGTATGCAAATGACTATAACCTAGGAGCAATAGCTGACTCAGGAGTGTTGTGGACAACATACAGAAGGGGCTTTGTGGGTGAGGTGTGTGTGACATATGACCACAATCTGACAGCTACATATTGCATTGTCACCCCTATGTTAATAACCCTGTACCCATGGACTACCACCTAGGCAGCAGTCAACATAATGGACACTTGTGTGTAAGTATGCAGCTGGGCAGTTGTCTTTACTGTGATAGCTACATCACCACACCTGTCAGGTAGTCATATGTGGCAACCCTAATAATGATGGGGTGCCATCCATGAATTTAGAGATCATTGTCCAGCCATACACAATACTCAAGTAACCCATATCAGATCACAGATTTCCTTTAAGGGGTATTGGCCATGTGCAGATGGCCTACGCCAGCCTTCCCATTCCCCATCTCCACTATGTAGCATGATGAATACCCTGAATAAATCCATGTCCAACCCAGTGATGTTGGACATGCTACACATACTCATCCTGATCTCGAAAACATACTTCATGGACATCCACTTTCCACATGCTGGACAGATTCTTGTCCCATACACTTTACATAGTCCTGCCATATTATGCATTCCTGTCAATCAAAGCTGCACATCACTCCCCTCTCAGACATAGTGTGATGACTGCATGGTAATGCATGGTAAATGTATCATTAACCCTGTGGATCAGTAATTTGGCACTGCTCCACCTGGCCCCACAGACCCACCTGTCGGCTACTGCCAGGTAACCTTTCATCCTAGATTCATACATGGCCCATGGCATATAGCCCACTAGTTGACTTTGGCTGTACATGCTATAGTTGATATCCATCCCTGCAAATACCATCTGGCTAGCCAGTATCCCATGTATATCACATGTGCAACACAGGTGATACATGGCAGGATGTTTAATTGCTGTACAGTGCCATGTAGATGTATATGGCAGAACACATACATGTAAAACCTTATGTGAGCAAGTCTGCAAGGTCACAGGTCATGTCTGTTAAGTATATATATGTGACATGTACACAGCATCAAGGTCGACTGCTTTAATGTGGACAAATCCAGCCATGTGCTGATAGGTAGGAACACCAGTACAGGCAAACAGACATGCCCACATCAAGACAGCATCCACATGGAGTATGAGCAATGTAATCAGGTGACACACACACATATATGGTGATAATATCCACTCAACATTGAGTGTCACATGTGTGTGACACAAACACGTCAGTGTCATGTAGGTTTGCAAATACAACAATTTAAACTTAATAAATGCGATACACATGTATGTTCAGCTGTAGCTCTGTATGTCTCTGTGAGTTACTGTGACCTGTCTTCATCATTATGTCTTCCAGGTATGCCGCGTGCAAGGCTACCCCCTTTTACCCGCTTAGAGGATGAGGCCCTCATCCCATACCTACTTGACAATCATGATATCCTGTTCAGCCATGTGCCACAGGATGCACAGCAGTGGGATGCCCTGTGGATTGTACTTTGCAGGAGGGTTAAAGATGTTGGTGGCCACAACCGTACATGCCAGCAGGTGCGCAGACACTGTACAGACCTCATTAGATGGGTGAAACAGAATGCAAATGCAATCACCAGGGAACAAGGTGCAACAGGTGATGGATCACCAACCCAGCCCCCACTCACACGTACCGAGGAGCTACTGGCCAACCTGGGGACACCTGCAGAACAACATCCACAAGCCTTAGCTGATATTGTGGAGGTGGTTGTCTCTCAACCACTGTGCCTGGAGTTGCCTGTTAAGTCAGTACTGCACCTATAACAACTATATAGTTGCATGTGTCACTGTACAATATGTAATGTAACATCATATGCAAAGCATGTATACACACATGCCGCATACTATAGTATGCTACTCTGTGTATGCACACGTGCATACACCATAGCATACTCTAATGTACTGGTGTATCTGTTATGCACATTGCACCCTGTAGCCATTATACAGGTGTGGATTAAGCTCATACTGCTGTGTTGCTCCTATTTAGGTACCTCTGGCATTCCGCTGTGACAGCAGCCCGTTGCAGGTGAGAGTGTTATTATTTATCAGGAATCGTAATGCACAAATCTATCTGCCATGTGGGCATTTACAACATGTACACATAATGTATGGTCCTGTCACAATATACAGGTCGGACCTGCAATGCATCACAATGACTACCCATGTGCAACACTTGCAAACTATGTGAATCATCTCACCAACATGAATCCTCACAAACTGTCATTGCCAGATGTGTGGACAGCTGAGCATACAATGGTGGAGATGCTGTTCACTTTAGGGACGTACTACAGATCAGAACTACACATGTGGTGAATACAAACAGTACTACACAGTGGGCTGGAGTATGGCCAGCACACAGGATTCACTGGTGTGGATCATATCCCTGCTATGAATGTCACACAATGTAATGTGCTATCTTGACATGTCCATGACATCTATTGGCCTGGCTGCAATACCGCCTACCTATCCTGAAAACATCCCACATACCACCCTTTATCTATCTGCATAACCCTGTCATCAGTGGAGCATATATGTCATATGGGACAACGCAGGCATGTGAAATAGATGCCCATCACAATAATTTGGACAACACATTCATAGATTCATAGATTCATAGATTAGTACTAAGCTAACTGCCCTTGCGAGCCATTTTAAGCTTAGCCAATTATCCCTAGTGAGACTCAAACCTGCACCTTGTGTTTGTAAGGCAAACACCTTAACCATTAGGCCACCCTCCCTCCCTGTGCATACAATGGTGGAGATGCTGTTCACTTTAGGGACGTACTACAGATCAGAACTACACATGTGTTGAATACAAACAGTACTACACAGTGGGCTGGAGTATGGCCAGCACACAGGATTCACTGGTGTGGATCTAACACATGTACACACATGGCCATGGAGGATGGCCAGAGACATGGAGCAACACACACAGTAGACGTGATGTGCTTGTGTGTACATCCTGTCATACAATGGCTACACATGGCCTTTGTATAATGGTCATATTGTAGATGTGGAACACTAGACATCCTACAGGCCTGTGCACATCTTGTGTAGGCGTAACATCAATCCACCACATAAGATGTGTTGAACATCTTGAGGGTGTTGCGACATGACAGCAGTCACCTGTACAGTTCAGCCCACAGATACAGTATATTCCCCTTGCTGGTGTTGGACATCAATGTCATACTTGCTCCTCATGTGTGTGTGTGTGTGTGTGTGTGTGTGTGTGTGTGTGTGTGTGTGTGTGTGTGTGTGTGTGTGTGTGTGTGGTACACAGATGTCATGTGGGACATGGTGTACCGACGTGTTCGCCATGTCTGGCCATAATGGCCAGGCAGCAGCAATATGGTTGCAGATGTGCAGGGGTGTCATCTGTATACCCATCAGTGACCTGTGTCACAACTTCCACATCATAGTTTAGTGTGTATACACCTCAGTGATGTGGGTCACATTTTACAGTATATATGTATTGCATCTGAACATAGTCATGGCTATGAACCCTGTCTGTAACTCACAATGTATAGCACTAGGGGTGCCTCATGATTCCCTGCAATGGCCATGCACATCAGCTAAATGTGCAGTATATCTGTAGGACAGACAGACAACACTGCATTGGGACACCATTGCCCCACTGTATATTTGACAGGACACCATTGTGTTAAACATGTATGCATGTCATTGCACACATCATTAGATCACATGTCATACTACATGTGATTGTCAAGGTCATATGCCACACATCAGGCAGGTGTACTGTTAACCTGTGCTGGTCTACATGGTGTAATACAGGGATGTATGCTAACTGCTACTATGATTGTGTAATTTGCATGCCATCTGCTATGACACATGCATGCTGTTGTATGCAACCCAGGGATGTATGATAACTACCACTATTATTGTCTGCGCTGCATGCCATCTACCGTATCACATGCATGTTTAATGCCTTCTGTCATATCACATGCATGTGTGTCTGTGTGTGTGTCTACTGTATAGATTGTAATGTACAGTTCTTGTCTGCCCTCACAGGTGATGTAGGCGCATTGCCCTCCTGCGGTACATCTGATGTTAGTGTCCCCACAGACTCTAGCAGTGATGATGAACATATGATTGAGTCACAGGCCGAGTTGTCAGGGGCTGAATCTGTGCCATTGGTTGCCATTCCATCTATATCCCCCTCATCGCCGCACACAGATCCCATACCTGCACATACCCCATCACCAGTGGCCATAGAGGAAGGACAGTTGGCGCATGGTAGCTTGGAACAGGAAAGTGTGGGGGCTATGGAAGGTGTGCCTGCACACCATGGTGTCAGCTAAACGACTGGTGGTGTCCCACACAGACACGTGGCCATTACTGCTCTTAGGAGGTCCTCTGGCCAACATGCTCCTGCAAGACAAAGCACAGCAGCTGGTGTCACCAGACACATGTTTCAGGCTGTAATGGAGGCACAGGCACATGCTGAATGGCACAACAGAGAAGATCAGAGGCTACAGAGGGCTGCTGTCTGTTCTTTAAACAACAACATCCAGGCAATGGTAAATGCTCAACAACAGATTGCTGAAGCTTTGGATAGACAGTTGGGTGACATGGTTGGAGTCCTTGACCATGGCATGACAATCCACTGTCTGTGTTGGAACATCTGGTAGGAGTGAGGCATCGGGCATGTGGACATAGGCCTGCTACATCACCTGTGTCAGGTCTACGTGTATGAGCTACCTCACATGTCTGCTCCCATAGTGGCAGTAGCAGCAGCAGCAGTGCATCTGGTGCTGTGTTGTCCACACCACGACACAGCAGGCCACATGCACGTGGCCTAGGATAGTCCCAACAGGGACACAGTTCCAGTGGACAAGTGACATTAGACAGTACCCAATCTGCACCTCTGCTTGGTAGTGCCCGGGCAACCCCTGGCAGGCAAAGGTGACATGTCCGTGGCCGGACACCGTGAACTGTAAAACCTTGCATGTACAGTATGCAGCTGTCAATAATACCCCTGTGTAGGCCAGACACATGGCAGAACTGTGTGCATACATACACGCACACACTGGAAACATATGTAGGGCACCGCAACACACACATGCATAACATCCCCACACACCCAATTAGATCAAAGGCCCAAACCCACACACATAATGTCATCCAATGGTGCAGCCTAGGCCTCTGGCAAACATTAACACCCTGTGCATATGATGATGCTTGTGCTGCATCCCTGACATCCACACCATCGGTGCAGGGACATGCTCATATGGTCTGATGCATAGGGTGAAAAGACTAGGAAGATAAGTGTAGTTTACAGTTGTTGAGGACTGTTGACAAGCAGCAGATATACCATGTATTACAGGTGTACAATACTGTTAACAGTATGTATCTTGTGTAACAACAGTAACTGCATGTTGGTCATGATGTTCTGCTGTCCTCCTTCAGGTCTAATTGCACGTGCCGGTGGATGTCAGTGTTTGCAGTTAGTGTCCAATATGTCAATGTGGACTACTCACAGGTATGTATGAATATACCAGCATGCACTGTGTAGCTGCCACATACCAGTGAGAATGTCCCATGTTACAAACACGTCTACCAATCCAAGAGCGTGATAGCTGTGTATTAAGCTACTGTGGCCACAGATGTGACATCCATAAAGGGTGACATCACAGGTACAGTTACATGGAGTGGTGAGGTAAGAGAGTGGTCTAGCTGATTATAAGGGTAGAGGCCAGTGGAAAGTGCGATGCCTCATTGGGAATCAGTAATACACGTTCCCATGTCAGGATGCCAACACACACAACTGCACCCACACACTCAGGTATTGACACACATGTATTCAGTGACACAGTAGCACATCCACATACTCATGGATTCACCGATACAGTAACACACACTGGCACACAGTTGCTACTGGTGAGGTGAGGACCCCTGCCTATGTGCAAATCATCATTACAGTACTGTGCACCTACATGACGTGCCACAGAGAATACACATGTACAGGTAATCAGTATGGCCTAAGATCGGGGACATCAACATGGATAGTAGAATGCATCACCTGGATGGTGGGAGGGGTCTTATCAGTTCAGTATGGTAACATACATCCTCACCCCAGGGACCAGTCAGCCCTACATAGACACACACTGTGGCATTCAGTATTTAATACACCTATGTCATGCACATACAGATACCTCACGTGTGAGATACACGCTCCTGCCTATGTCCTGCTTTCTACATTGCAGTCTGTACAGATGTGTACACTAGTGTACAGGAGAGTGAGTAACAATTCCGATGTATTCCCCACAATACGTGACATATATGGACACACACGCAACTACACATGCCAGTACTGTGAATCTCAGAACTGCCTAGCTCATGTTATGTATGTCAGACGTACAGCAGTATTGCATGCATTCCAAACTGTACTGATGCTTCCTGTGGCAACAGTGCTGATATATGCACACGGGACGTCTTAACTATTAACAGGTGTCAAGTGATTTACCTTTGCTGTCACCCTGACCTCTGTCTAAGTTGTGTGTTATGTCCTTCAAGTAACAAAACCACTGCTTACCGGTTACACAGGGTATTGTAGGACCACTTGTGACACACCTGTGAGCTGTCCACAGCAAACATCCATCTGCAAAGATGCCCCACCACTTAGTTATTTCCACACATCTGTCCATACCTGAGGTACATCTTTCTGTACATTCAGCATATCACCATATACAGTTGGCAACGTTAAGGCTGCATTGCAACTGCATGATGTACTAGGATACACATCACCTGCATACATCAGCAACTGCACATGCATGTTATCTGAATGCACAACACTACGTGTACAGGTGTGTAGGTCCTACAATCCTGACATTTGGGCATGTTTGTAGGCATTGCAATTGGTGGACATGTGTAATGACATACATGACACATGGACTGTTGTATGATATGATGGGTGTAATGGGTGACCAGTACAGAGGGAATGTTACCTCTGTCAGCATTGATATCACACCTTATGTACTCTTAGCATTCAGCAGCCATGGACCTACATTCCATGTGCATGTGTGTAATGGCTGTAGCCACCTGTTTGCACAAAAGACAACAACAGCTATGCTATTTACATGTATGTTGTGTGTGTGTGTGTGTGTGTGTGTGTGTGTGTGTGTGTGTGTGTGTGTGTGTATGTGGCATGTACATACCCAGGCCAGGTACATGTATGTCATATCCCTACATGAGGGTGTGTACTGGTGTACAGCAACAGTCATCTGTTAATGGTGGAAAGTACCGAGGGCCCCTGGTATGTGTACAGCTAACCTGGTCACAGACAGTGGTATCATTGCATTGCATAGCACATGATGCAACTGTGTCAGTACATGTGTACTCTCTACAGTTGATGTAGAGCTTAGTACAGTACACAGGCCAAGGGTCACATGGTGGTGTACTCTTCTATGTCATACATGTATGGATGCATGTTGGTGGTCCGAGGGCATGGTGGTGTTTGAGGTTTACATCCCAGAATGCAGCATGTGACACTGTAACCTGCACATGACTCATCTGTGATGCCTTTCATGGTGGGAGTGGTCAGTACATGTGAGTGACCTTTATGTATGGGGGTACACCACCTGGAGTGGTCCGTACCTGTGTTATGGCCCACATGTCTGGTTCTGAGGTATATGGTGGTAGTGCTAGGTTCTGAGGTATATGGTGGTAGTGCTATTGTGCACTACAGAGCCATCAGCCAGGTGTTTCTCACTGCACAGATGTCAGTACTCCCCATTGTTGGATCTACAGTTACCAGCTGTGAATATGGATGCTACACATCTAGCACTGGTTAGCATAAGAAAACAATGCAGTTGTCCTGTAGGTGTATGGGAGTTAACCCGTGTTTAGGACATTTGCCTTGGAATGGCACTGTGTGGGCAGATGCAACTTGGGTAATATCCCCACTCCCTTGAATCATGGATGCATGTGATATGTGACAAAGGCCTGCCTACTGTCAGCCATGTCATTCCAGAATGACAACAGATGTTGTGTAAAAGACCGGTGTCAAATATATGTAGAGCAGTGTTTCTGCTAACAATGACAACTACTAACACCAGAGCCCATTACAATGTGTTCTTTACGTCTATCTGTAATAGCATGGCCACTGTGGCCTTCCATGTTTAGCATCAGAGTGCATCCCAGTCAGCCCTGTGCTACTAGGAGTATAAGCATGCCCAGTATATCCTTGTGTAGATGGACACATAGTAGTGCATTCCGACCAGCCCTGTGCTACTGTGTGAGCATGCCCCCTGTGCTACTAAGTGTATGAGCATGCCCAGTATATCCTTGTGCAGATGGACACATAGTGCATTCCAAACAGCCCTGTGCTAAGTGTGTGAGCATGCCCAGTGACACCTTGTGTCGGTTATGTGCCTCTGTGTATGGACATGGCCATTGTAACCCTGTATAGTGGTAGTAGTCGTCCATTCCACAGATGGGCATACTCCAGGTCAGGATGGATTTCTACTTTAAACACACAGGTTCACAGGTATGTACATCTTAACTGCTAGCATCCCTGTTGATGTCCGCATTCCCAGAAGGTCATAATGACAGCCTTGAAATGTGTAGTCTGTGTGGCATGATTCGTAAGTATGTAGTATTGTAATAGTAATCTGTAAATAGGCAGGTGTTCCGTTCCTGCCACTGGCGTGTGTGTGTGTGTCCATTTGCCTGAGAACTAAGTAATGCTTTTATACTGCTCACACTCCACACATTTCTTATACCCACTGTTAGCAAGGCCAATGATGTCACCCATCTACAAATACACCTCTGGGAGTGCTGTGTCCCAGTAATCTCAGTAGCGCATTCTGTAACTGCGTAATTCTGTAGTATAATAAAGTAGTTAGGTCGGTGTTCTAGTCCCACACTTGCCGTGTGTGTGTGTGTGTGTGTGTGTGTGTGTGTGTGTGTGTGTGTGTGTGTGTGTGTGTGTCCATTTGCCTGAGAACTGAGTAATGCTTTTATACTGCTCACACTCCATACAATTCTTATACCCACCGTTAGCAAGGCTGATGATGTCACCCATCTACAAATACACCTCTGGGAGTGCTGTGTCCCAGTAATCTCGGTAGCGCATTCTATAACTGCGTAATGCTGTAGTTTAGTAAAGTAGTTAGGTCTATGTTCTAATCCCAGACATGCCAAGCGTGTGGGTGGTGTGTGTGTGTGTGTGTGTGTGTGTGTGTGTGTGTGTGTGTGTGTGTGTGTGTGTGTGTGTGTGTGTGTGTGTGTGTGTGTGTGTGTGTGTGTGTGTGTGTGTGTGTGTGTGTGTGTGTCTGCGTGAGACAAGTACAGTGCTTTGTAGTATTCGCCATAGTGCGTGCCCTAAATGAGTGTTACTGCAGTGTGATACAGTAGGGGTTTGTATACAGGACATGGAAAGTGTGTGTTTGTCTGTCAGAGCCTGTGTAGAGGTGGCCGTGATTGTCTTACCATTGGACATGTTTGGGAGTGGGTTTTGTAGTTTTCCTATATGGTATCCGTCTTATGACACATTGGCCACCTCTTGAGGAGTACAGCTGTCAGTCAGCCACGGCACTGTGTTGGAAAGCCATACCCATACATCTGTTAGAATTTTCTTTACAAATACATTGTTCATATATTAATTAATGATTTAAATACACATCCATTACGACTAAGTTTATACCCATACATCTGGCAAAAGGCCTGGTGAACTAAGTATGCAGCCAGGAGTACAGCTGTCAGTCATCCATGGCACTGTGTTGGCAAGCCCATTGTACACAAAACACTATCAATCCCTCTATGGTTACCCCATTTACCTTTATCATGATGATGATGTTGCACACAGCACCTTGCAAGAGTACTGTTCACACATAATGATTGGACAGATACTGTTGTGTTAATGTTCATTACATGCACAGAGTGATGTATACAGCCAATGTACAACTAATTGCATGTATGACTGACACATGTCTCTCTGAGGAAGTCTTGTAATCACATAGAGCAACACCACTACATAATACAGGCATCACTGGTGTTTCCCGTTTCATTTGTTTGTAATGCTTTGTTGCCACATGGTATGTTCCTGATACATCTATATATATATGTATGTACCTATTTGCGGGACATAAACACTCACATGTACATCTACATGATGGGGTACATTCCTATATTGTTGAATGACTGCACTGTATGATATGTTTGTGGTACTGTCTGTTGTCTGTATATCTGCCATGGCGTATTGGTAATACACATTAGTTGTGTGTGCAGGGTCCTGGTTCTGACCCTTGCAAAGGATGTTTAGTTGGTTGCAGGGCAGAACAAGCCCACCGGATAGGGAGGGAGTAAGGCACATTGAAGCAGTTGGGAGCAGGTGTGCATGGGTTTGCACTGTGTTAGGCACTGCTGACCTCTGGTTACAGCCTCATATGCTCAGTTAGCCTCTACATTGCTTAACCAGTTCAATACTCGCATACTGGTAGCCAAACACGCTTACACCTGCTCGCTCCTGCACTTGCTAATGCACCAACATTGGTGCTTGCATCTGTCACTCACACCCCTGGGTGTGAGCGAGGACCACAATATTACCTTGTGATGCCTATTACATCGGACTACATGACTACAGTATTGGGATTGGCTGCCCATTAGGCGATGGCATCACGTTTGACTGTATGGAATCAGCGGCCTTTCCAGTGACACAATCATATTTGTGTGTACCTCATACAATGTGCTCCCACCTTGTGATGCCTATTACATCAGAATACAGGAATACAGTATCGGGAATGGCTGCCTATTAGGCAACAGCATGGAGTTCGACTGTACGGAATCAGCGGCCTGTCCAGTGAAACATTCATATTTGTGTGTTCCTCTTACAATCTGCTCTCACCTTGTGATGCCTATCACATCGGACTACATGACTACAGTCATAGCCAGTCTTAGGCATAGACCAACTAAGGGGCCGCTTGGGCCGCCGCTTTAGTGGGGGCACTTTACCAGTATTTATTTGGTGTAGGTAGACCAGGATGGGGGCACTGGGTGGTGTGGTGGGGGGGTGCCATTGTGCCTTCTGCTTAGGGCACCAGTTGACCTAAGGCCACTCCTGACTACAGTATCGGGAATGGCTGCCCATTAGGCGATGGCATAGCGTTTGACTGTACGGAATCAGCGGCCTGTCCGGTGAATCATTCATATTTGTGTGTTCCTCTTACAATCTGCTCCCACCTTGTGATGCCTATCTCATCGGACTACATGACTACAGTCATAAGCCGGCCTTAGACATAGGCCAACTAAGCAGCTGCCTAGGGCGCCGCTTTAGTCGGGGAACTTTACCAGTATTTATTTGGTGTAGGTAGACCAGGATGGGGGCACTGGGTGGTGTGGTGGGGGGTGCTGTTGTGCCTTCTGCCTAGTTGACCTAAGGCCGCTCTTGACTACAGTATCGGGAATGGCTGCCCATTAGGCAACGGCATGGCGTTCGACTGTACGGAATCAGTGGCCTGTCCAGTGAATTAATCATATTTGTGGGTTCTGCATACATTTTGCTCCCATCTGGCTGATACATGGGAACTGTGACTCTGCAATACAGACATGTAGTTGGGTTGTGGGAGCCACATCTGTCAGACGAGTCATGCTACCGCATACCTATTATAGGTTTGCCACCTTTTCAATTGGCCAAGGTGGGACTTTAGGGTTATCACCTGTCCCACTTTGCGAGGGACACTGAAAAAATAATCAAGAGATAGCAAATGTCCCGATTACAGGACATTATTATATTCTACGTTTCATTAATAATTGCGTAAAACAGTTATTTTATATATGACACTTCTATGTGTTATGTAAAGTAGCATAAGCAATTCAAATGCAACTAGATTAAGCTTTTATTTGTGCAAATAAGTATAATCCTGTACTATGCACGGCTGTAGGTATGTTTTGTCCTGGAATGTCTGACATTTCTACAGAACATGTCCCACTCTGGCCATTTGGAAAGGTGGCAACCGTATAGGTCTTGTATGTAGAGACATCAGACATTGCAGGGCAACACACCCACAGCCAGTAGAAAGGGAAGTACTTCACTGTTTTGCCTAAATAAAAGCTAACTTTTGTAGCATTATTGTTGCTTATATTGTTACCTATAACATTTAGGTGTTTCAGGTGAACATAATTTTTTTCTGCAACTACTGCAGACAATATAGGTAATCTTTGGCCTAAATCACAGGACATTTGCCATAATATATATATATATATATATATATATATATATATATATATATATATATATATATATATGTTTATATATATGTACATCAGTGTGCCAATACATTCCCTGCTCATACGCACTTACACATGCGTAATGGTGTTTATATGCTTCACCAGCATACTAGTGCCTTATTCATTATAACACCGACACTTCACTCCAGTCATCTTGTAATCTGTATGTAGCACATTATACAGCAGACAGATGTCGCTATACGTTCATGTATGGATTACCGATGGTAATTGGAATGTGATAGTGTGATTCGACCCGTCCCTCTTCTGCACAGCCTATTATTCCATCTACCGTCGATGTTTGTATGGGCACATTCCTATTATTTATGTCAACAAATGGAATGCATGTGTTACAGAATTTGTACTTCAACATATATTGTTGTCTGCATGTGAGTATGCATATATATCTATTACAACCTAGTTGACGTCCACGGGGCGGTCCATTAGAACCGACCCATCCAACCCTGGCATGCCTGGATCCATAATTGCATACCCATAGTTCCTCCACCCCACCTGTGTTAAATTTACATGCGTAACATCCATTATCCACTTGTTATCGCAGCCATGACACACCTTTACACATTGCCCTCTCCAGAGCTTTTGGAGCCCTACACACATTTTGTCCTGCCTCGTGTATTCACAGGGTCTCCCGCCATGTATATTTGCACATACATGCGTTTTCTGGGATTATGGACTCCGACCATTTGCGCTTCCCAATTTGTGGAGGTACCAGCATGGGACTACATTCAGTCTGTGTGTAAAGTAGACGTAGCATTTCAACAATGTTACTCCCACTGGTAAAGCCCTGCCTGTGCTGTGAGTAGCGGTGCTCTGCTCACTCCTGGGCAGCTTTTTATGACATACCCTGAAAGCACTATATAATACCAACATTGCTCTTGATTCCCTTCACATCCCTTGTGTATGCTTTATTGTTACAACGTCCATTCTTTATATATATATATATATATATATATATATATATATATATATATATATATATTATATATATATATATATATATATATATATATATATATATATATATATATATATATATTTTTTTATGTATGTAGATATATATCTATACACACATATATGTGTGTGTGTGTATATACATACATACATATATATATATATATATATATATATATATATATATATATATATGTGTGTGTGTATATATATTACATCTGTACATACAAACATACATTTCCTATGCTGGGAGCTGCTTACACCCACGCAGCGCACACGCCTATGCTTACTGTGCGTTACATATGTTTACTGCCGCTTATTTGTGCTTATTTGTGCCTTATTCATGATGACAATACCACTTTGATTTAAAGGATCTGGTTAATAGTACCATGCGATACACACATTCACCTTTACATGTTTAAATGAAGGCTTTACAGCAGAGCAACATTCATTCCACAAGGAAAATGATATTTGCTATTGTCGACCTTGAACCGTGAATGCCTTTTCGTTAGGCGGATGCTCCACTACACTATTGGTGTTCTGCTTCATTTATATGTATACCCATGGTTCATAGTTACCCGAACACACGCCTTATCACTTCACGTACACAGCAGACATCCATTTTGCTGTTGGGAAAACCACACTACACATGCGCCATTCCCTATTCCCTACTGATCTGGACCCATGCCGCATGTTGACTCACTCCGAGGATATTCAGACCTCCAAAGCCTATAGTCCTGGCACATACATGTGCTCTATTGTCAGGGTGTTCATACGGTCATCTGGGTTTAGACTTGTCCGACTGGGGATGGGGACTGCCCTGTACCTAGTTCAAAGTCAGACTTAGCAGCAAGCTCAGGGAGATCGTTCGTTCTACTTTTAGCATTCTCCCTGTGGTTGGGGATGCAGGGGTGTGCTCACCTATGGCCATCCTGATATATAACAGCACTAACTATTACGGGGATTTCCGCTGCTGTTTCCTTTCACATTCATTATGACTGCTATAGTGTGACCATCTTCATTCTTCATATTTTTACATATATATATATATATATATATATATATATATATATATATATATATATATATATATATATATATATATATGTGTGTGTGTGTCTGTGTGTGTGTGTGTGTGTGTGTGTGTGTGTGTGTGTGTGTGTGTGTGTGTATTGGTCTGTACATGCACGTGCAAATACACCTACATGCTCATTTATATTTCCCATACCGTTGAATCACTGCCACTTACCATCACGCATACATGCTTGCATACCCACTTACGTCTAGGGATGCCACCTTTTCATATGGCCAAAGTGGGGCATTTTCGGGACCCACATCAGATTTTACAGGCCGACACATACCCATGGTCAGTACAAAGGTTAGAACTTTACTTATTTGCTTAAATGAAAGCTTATTCTTGTAGCAGTTTAGTTGCTTAATTTGTTTCTTGTAACTTTAAGTATTTTACATACAGAAATAACTGTTTTATGCAACTGTTACATGAAATATGGGACATAAGTATTTCCTACAATCACAGGACATTTGCCATTGTATTATATTTGGTCTGGACACAACTGCCCAAAAAGGGACTGTCCCTCGCAAGGTGGGGCAGGTGGTAACCCTACTTACGTCTGCTTTAAAGCACCTTAAGCACCCTATATCCAACTGCCACTGTGCGAATATGTAAGGTATATATTCCCGATAATGCACATGGGGAGACGTGCATCACGGTCAGGTGTTTAATCCCAGGTCATAGGTTCTGCAGGACCGGCTGGAGGCTGAGCAGTCTTGTGGACAACTACTGCTCATACAACTTGTGTCCAGATGTATATAGGACTGGACATCGTGTCATGACACCAAGTCTAATGTTTAGAACAGAGACATATCCCATGAGGGATATCCAAAACTTGTGGGGACCGATGACCTTCTCTGCTTTACGGCTATAAGGTAGGGTTATACATGCAAGGGATAAATAGTTTGCAATCCTGAGACTGCCTAGTGTGAGACTGCCTACTAGATATGGGTAGGGGTCACTATGTGCAGATATGGCTGCGCATATCTAGCAGCCCGAGTATAGGTGGTTTTGGTGGACGTTCAGGAAGGGGGGATGTGCTGTGAAGGGGATGATGGGTATTCAAATATGTATACAGGTGTGTTGGGGTTGGATGGCTCAATTCAGGCCAGACCATTATGTGGGTATTTGCTGGTAATGGTTCTGTACATGTGTATTGCACTTTTTAATGTTCACATGTTTGTGGGGTTGTATTGCGGATGTGTATATTTGTTCTTTGGTTATCTTCCTGATTCAACCACTGCTCCCTCACCTCCAGTTCACCTATTGTTCATCCAACCCAGTCTCCCCTTGGCAAATTATTACATTACCCGTCACGCCCCTCCCCCATATTCCACAGACACCATTCATCCCTTCTCTAGCTGATGGCCCATGGCACAGTCAACAGAACACATTGCGTACACTACATATCTCTAGGACCAATATGGTTGTGAGGACTACCCTAGCATTTCTGATCATCCACATGCTGTGCTTCATGCACATAGGTGCATGCAAATACTTATCTTTCTTGACATGGTAGTAGACCCAGGTAATACCCGTTCATCTATGGGCCGTCCTGACAAGGACGACTTGGACCGTGAATGGGCAGATATTGGGCGAATGCTCTGACCATTGGTAGGGTTGCCACCTTTTCATATGACCTGGATGGGACATTTTCGGGACACACATCAGAGTTTACAGGCCAACACATACCCACGGTCATTATAGAGGATAGTACTTTAGTTTTATGCCTACATATAAGCTTTTATTGTAGCGGTGTAGTTGCTTATTCTGTTTTGTTTACTTGCTTATTCTGTTTAGGTATTTTATATACGGACATAAGTATTGTATGGGACTATTACATAAAATATGGGACATAATTATGTCCTACTATCACAGGACATTTCACATTTATAATGGTTTTGGTATGGACACACCTGCCTAGAGGGGTACTGTCCCTCACAATGTAGGACAGGTGGTAACCCTAACCATTGGGCTAGGCTTAGCAATTGGCGGTGCGCTAACACGATGCGTTTCACTTCCACTTGGTATAACTAGCGACACTACAATGGAATACGGGCATAGGGTTTTAAATATCATTTGTTCAAGGGACAGGGACTCAATATTCAGCTACGTGCCTTTGTGTTTACTTCTTATTGTGGTGTTCACAAAAATGTCTTGTATGCTTTGCATACATTTCACTATCCACGGACACTGACAGCAGTGATTACTATTAGAGGCAGGCTGTACTAGTCAGCATTTTAGGTTGTGTGCATGCAGCCAACATGTTCATGCCTCCGTGCAGCGCTTGCACACGCCCCCTGCACTCGTACACGTTTCCTATGCACGTGGCCATTACGGCAGCGCACCTTCATTAATATGCATGTGGTGCTGCTGCACCATCTCTACGCTGCACGGTCGGCACAAGGTTAACGCTGTCCTTGTGTCAAGCTTCATGAATCCTGGGGCTTGTGTTCACTATCGCTCACAGTTGTGGTTCAAGTTATAACTAGTTAGGCTTCTTGGGAGGTCTAGAGTGTATTCACCTGCAATCTATGCCTTTCTTCCAACAAACTATAAAAATCATAGGTTATAAAATAAAATATAAGTCAAATAAATCTTATCATACCAAGTGGTTACAGAGGAAATTACAAGGCAACACTGGATGGTTTGAGATTAGGGTTGGTTCCCCTCTTACAAAACTGGAGACACTGCTAGTTTATCCTTTGGAAACGAGACTCCAGTTTGGTATATTTTTCCTTCCCCAAACAGTTTTCTATATTTTAGAGATGCCATGGAGAGCTTATATTCATGTGCAAGCCTTTAAATATGTCCACAATAAACATGAGAAGTTGGAAACACTAAACAGATCCAGTGTCTTAGTTTTGCTAAGATATTACCTTGGAAGTGCATGATTTAGATGCTCCTTTTTTCAAGTAGAGATATTTGGACCAGAGTTGCTTACTTGCAGTGTTAGGCTGTCTGGTTCATCTCCTAGTTGGGGTGCCATCTGTGTGTCCTTCTGTCTGTATGTGTGGGCTTTCATGTGGGTATCTGGTTTCCCCTCACAATCCAAAAGGTATGCAGGCAGGTGAACCAGTATTACCAAGTGTGTGTGTGTGTGTGTGTGTGTGTGTGTGTGTGTGTGTGTGTGTGTGTGTGTGTGTGTGTGTGTGTGTGTGTGTGTCTGTGTGTGTGAATGTGTTCAGTGTATGTCCACCAATGGCCCTCTTGGAGGATGTTCACATCACTAGGGAAACTTAAGACAGCACCCAGCTTGCAGTCATCTGCAAACTTGGTCAGCCACAGACCACTGATTTTGGCTTGCACCTCAGAAAAGTATATCCCAAACAGTAGAGGCCCCAAGACTGATCCTTGGGAAACACTGCTCATTATGGGTCTACTACTAGAGGTGGCTTCCCCTACTTTGACTGAGTGGGTTCTATCAGTGAGCCATTTAGCTGCCCATCTGGTAACATACGGGTTGATGCCTAGCTGGGAGAGTTTATCTATTATCTGATACTCTTCAACCTCCTGCCTAAACTCTGGTTCTTTCTGTAGCAGTAACATGACATTCCATGTTGCAAGAATTATTTTCCATTGCCAAATCTACATTGTATTAGTTTTCAAAGGTAGCAGGTAAAAGTAACAACAAAGAAGAGAGTTAATTTTGGATACAGAACTGTGTATGGATATGACAATGAAAATAGCGCACACATGCACTCCAATAGACTGTATAAAAACAGCAGGCATTTAGCAATCCGTGGCATAATAAAAACACTGACAAAAGATTATTACAGCCTGAACAATTTTTCAGATATATGCATCTACTTTCAGTGACTAATGCGTTTTCTTAAACAGACTGACAGAACATCCAGTCTCATCCTGGATCAGGTTCCAGGTGTACCATCTTAGTTTTTAATAAAAGCATGTCCAAAGGAATTGTAATTTCTGGATGGCTTTATCAGGTGGTTACCATCTGATCTTGGATTTTAAAGGGCACGTTCATTTCATGTTTTTCTCATTGCAAAAGTGGTAATTCCTCCCTTTAATGCAACTATAAGAATGACAGATGCACAGAACACATAATTTAATAGATAACCTTACTAGCTTATGCCTGAAACTGCTTCTCTACAGAATAGTATGACTGTGAGATATTGTGTTATTTCCTTTGGGTATTTGTCTCATTGTCAATGACATCATGTAGGCTAGCAGAAGTAGTTACATCTTGGACTTTTATGATCTTGCATATCACTGGTTTCACCTCCAAGGTCACTAAAAGTTTAAAACCTGAATATTGGCTGCAGTCAGTCTTTTTTATGTGTATGCCATCAATGAAAGATGACTAGTTTTACACACTAGCTAAAATGGTTGCTCAGAGGTTTGAAATGCAGTTCTGAGTATGAACAAAATCAATAGATAAGGGGTTTCTTTTCAAAGTGTGAGAACCACATATGAGATCATTGGAAGAGCAAGAGTTACTGTGCAAAAAGGAATTGTAGATGTACTAAGTCTGAGAGTACAGCTTCTCAGGGTATTCATCTCACTTAGAGATACAATGATACAATTAGTGCATATAGAAATGTGCCCCTCTTATAAGTGCAGTCCCGTACCCCCAACAAAAACAATTTAATGGCAGTACAAGAGCTTTCTAGGTTTGTTGCTTCTTTCTTATTCACAGTTTATTTTTTGAAGTTGCAGAACCTGCAATTATAGATCTTGCAATTACAATAAGGAACCTTAAATAAGCTACTTTTTTCAAGCTGGCATTCAGACTGAACTTAATTATGTAAGATATAGCTACAAACAAAAATCAAATAATATAGTAAACTGATACTCTTGTCAGAGGCAGCCAACAAAATAGGAAACCAAAATGTTCTCATTGTAAGTCACTGGAGAGATATTACCACATCATATCTTCCCACCACATTTGCATTCTCTGTCCCGCTAAAGTTATGTCTGAGAGATGAAAACCCTGACTACAGAATTAAATCACCCAATATAACAGCCATTTTGGGGAGCAGCAAATTACAGAATATGAATAACAATTCTATGTGGTGCAAGGTGTTAATACTATGGAAAAGGTCAAGCTATGATAAAAAACAAATTATTGTTTTTTCAGATTTTGGATTTAGCTATCCTTTATGTGTTATGAACAATTTTTAGGACTCAGTTTTGCCTGAAAAAAGTACAGCTAAAGAACATTGTAAGCTGATAATTGCACAGCAGAAATGTTATATGGCTAACATTAGGGTAATTTTTCAGAAGGATCATCCCTGATTATTTGTGTAGGTCTGTACATGTTCAAGCATCTAACCATACCAAACAAAATTGGGATGAAGAATACCTGAGACATTCCTCAAAAATAAACGTTCATGCTCTAACTGATATATAGGTCCCCTAAAAGACCACTTAGAATGAATCTCATTATCTTTATATGCTAGATAGTCAGACACCATATTAACCTGTCCTTATCACCTATTTATACAGGATATAACAGGATAGAACTATACCATGTCTACTATAGCCTGCAGTGCAAACACTGCATAGGTACACCATGGTATATAATGCATATAGCATGCTTAACTTATTGTATATACTTCAGCAAAACTCAGTCTAAATTTCACCATATATTACTTTCTGCACTTATTTAGGTATTGCTCAGAATTAAACACCATTCATCATCTTATTCTGCCATCCAGAATGCTAAGGCATGGAACAAGTATTTGTTTTATTTTTATTTTATTTTATTTGCATTTGTTTTCCTGGGTAGAGCATTGATCTCCATAGACCCTTTTCAGACTCAACCCGAGAGCTGTGTCTGGTTAAGTGACTTGCTCAGAGTTATACAATTAGGCAGTGTAAACTGAGGGAATCAAACCTTGCACTCTGGACAAGAGGAAACAGCTTGTTAACAGCTCATGAGAGGTAAGTTTGATTATCTCGGGCTGAAGAATATTGAAACAATTCTACATGTAAATAATATACCAGTTATTTTGAAAATGTCTCAGCTGTATGAATATGTACCTGACCGCATGCACCATTAATACAAGCTATGAGAATTCCCATTTCTATACCTCTTTCTATTTTAGAAGAAGCTAATGGTCCCATGGAATTCACTTCCTTACTGGTAATGTTAATATATTGTACATGCATACCATGTAAAAGTGTTGCATTTTATATTGTTACTGTGCATTAGTGATGCATATATTCCACCATTTGTTACATTTGTCTATATTCTGCTGTCAGGTTTATTCATTGTATTTGCCTAAATGGTCCATGTTGCTTACATCAAAAGAATAATTGAATAAATAAATATATGCATGCATAAGCAAAGGATTGCAGAGACAAGTCACAAATAAATGTTTAATAACTAGAAAAAACAGAGATCTGAGGTAAGCCACATCAGTAGAGAAGAAAGCAGAATTCTACAGGCTTGTTTGAAACATTAAGATATAATTAAAAAAAAATGAGTGAAATAATTGCAATTACTTTTGAAAGCAAGGGTACCATATAAAAATAATATCATTAATCAATAACAAGGGAATAAGAGCATTGTCTTCAGATATGTAGACCCCTTTAAAGTGTTACTTTGTACAAACATTGGTGGATTGTTTCAGACTTTCAACTACAGACGGAGAAAGCATAAATATACATCCGCTGAGAAAGAGTGAGAGAAAGAAATGTGAGTTTGAGAACATATTAGACAAACTGAAGTTTAACAATTCTCCCAGTCCTGAATGTACATATTAGACATCATCCAGAAAATAACAGGTAAAATTCTTCCAGTTTTGATCAGCATGTTCAGTAAAAGTCTGAAGATGGGTATTTTGTTACAGTAGTGAGAAGAGGCAAATCATAGACATATTATTGACAGAAAGGCTGTGATGAGGACTCAAGCAGCTGTATTAGCCTACTAAAACCTAAACACAACCTTTGAGATGATGGAGAATACGGAATGCAAAAGATTAAAGTTGGGGTAAAGAAGCATGGAGGTTCTGAATGGAATCAGAATGCTTATTGTAGAAGCTTATCCACTGTCACTCAGTACATATTTAGGGAAAACACCTCTTTTGCCTTCAACCATGGTGTTCAGGTGGGTATGATATCTGTCAGATGCAGAAAGGCATTTGACTGTCTTAAGTATCATAAACTGCTAATGAAATTGCATAAAATAAAGATTAACCATGATTTCAAGGTCCAGGGATATGCCAGAATTGGGTGTTGCAAGGTTTCTACGTGGGATTTCACTTATTTAAAATCTGTATTAGCTATCTTTTTCTGCTTGCTGGTATCTGGTACTGCAATATTTTGGTAATGCAGTCCATCTCAAAATGTAGCTACTCCTAAATCAGCTGTATCAGTGGTCCATTGATAATGACTTGAGGGTGAATTTAATTGTCAGCCTGTGTGACACTATGTGAAACTAGAAGTGCATCCCACTACTTGTGAAATTGTTTGATATTTATGCTTGTGAAAAAGTTATAAAAGCTTAGATTGTTCTCTGTGTCATAATGTAGACTTGGAGGAGAACTGAGGGCACTATACGATGATTTGCTTTTTGAATCACTAGAACTTGAAAGACCATTATATAAGCTAGAACTAAGGAAAAGGGAGTTAAAATTGTGTCCATTCAGGCCTAACTCAAATAAAGATAATACTTTAGTATTACAGTGCTAAGTGAATGTAACAAGCTTCAAGAAAATGTCTTATTGGCTAGTAATATGACCTCTTACAGGATTACCTTAGCTTCTAATACAGGGGAAATGTTCTTTGACATCTGAAGCAAGCATAGTAGAGAATCACTTGCATCTTGCCTTGTTTTGTTTTTGAATGTGTGTATATTTTCATAACATGTTGATGTTGTCAGTAATGTTATAGCTGCCTTTGCCATGTCTGAAATAAATACATGATATCTGTCCTTGTAAGGTAAAAAAGGAACACTCATTTCTGTCTAAAAGAAGATGCTTTTTTCATATTTTACACAGCATCCACAAAGGAACATTGCAATGTCAATACTCTTATTGCCTCTTTCCAAAAGTGGCATTATCACTTCTCCTGACAAAAAAATAAATAAATAACAGCAAGCTAAACAAAATGAGCAGCATTAATCAAAAACAAAGAATAATGTTTCTCTACATTATTTCATATAATGATCTGTACATAAGTGAATGTTAACCTCTGAAAGTAATACATTTATTAATTTTTCATTTAATAATTTTATCTCTTTATTTACTTACTTGGGAATATATTTACAAAACACTGTGAATTTATAACACTGAATTTATTATTGTCCTGGTCCACTTCAATAAATACACATTTAAATATCCCCTTCCGAAGATGTTCCTGGACAAATTGGCTTGTTACCAAAACTCATTTGTCCTGGTCCCCTTCAATAAACACGCATCACAACCAATGACATTTGGCGACCTTTATTAAACTTCCATAACATAGCTTTTATTACCAGTATTTATTAATTACAACTGAACAAAGTAAGTTGATTTTAATCACAATATAAACATCCATGTAACATTGATCAGGATAGTGTGACCTCACTCATCCTGACCCAGTAAGCAGTGTCCATACCTCCACTCATTTACTTTACTTATGAAGCAGCGTTCAACAACTCACAACCAAATAAGTCAGGACAGCGTGACCTTACTCATCCTGACCCAGTAAGCAGCGTCCATACCTACACTCACTTACTTTACTTATGAAGCAGCATCCAACAACTCACTTCATATACTATTTATTGAATTACACCTCCAACCAAATAAGCAGCATCCATAACTCCGTTTGCTTATATTTATCACTTAACGATCCAACACCAGAGGGGGAACAGAAGGGTGCAACCCTGTTCCTCTTGTCCATCCACCAGCCTGACCAGGCTGTTCCCCCTCTCTCCCACCAAAATTTCAACAACCTAACCACCCATACAAAGGAAGAGGGCTGATTCAGCCAAACATCATTCGGTGTACACATCTTCTCTAAACCCAACTGGGATCCCTATCAGCAACCCCAAAAACCCCTGTCATATGAGCACCTAAAGCCACCACTTGACTAACAATTAAACCGATGATCCCTTTCCCAGTATAACTTCCATATATCAACTAACTGCTCACTTTTTTAAACAACCAATATTAACCTCGTAATGAGCCCTGAGACCTTACCTGCCCTAGGCAACTCCAAAACATTAACCCCCAATGAAAAAGTGAACCACGCAAGGCAATTCCCTACCAACATCCTAACAGCAGCCCTATATCATAAAGTCCAAGACAATCCTGACATCCTCCCTCCCACTATCCAGTACCAGCTCAGCACATAATGACCATCCCAGCCTTTGATGACCCTCAAACACTTTCGGAATGACTAAATACAGCCATAACATAAATGCCACAAAAACTGTACCCCCCTGAACTCCATATCTCAACACAATGCCTGCAACAAAGCCCACCTTGACAATAGTCAAAATCCAAATATCTTCTCTCTCAACTTACCCCGACCCTTCAAACCAATGACCACTAAACAAATAAATTCATTCAACCTTGCCATTCATGCAACTGAAGAAGTCGTAGCTACATCCTCCTGACCAACTGCCTTACCTTGCTTCCAAGCCTGTCAAATAATTAAAACTTTCCATCAAAATGCCTCCCACCAACTGCTGTAACCCACACCTAAGTACCTTAACCTTGCCCCCACCATATGTTTGACTTATAAAGAGGTGCCCCAAGCTCCTGCAGCAAGCCTTTAACCTTAATGCAATGCAATACACCTCCAGAAACAAACATAACACATCCCACAGTCACCTTGCACAAGAAAGGTGAACCCTAATCCTCGACACCATCTAACCTAATCAAGTTAAATTGAAACTCCAACTACTCAGCATCTCCAGTTGTCCCCCCTGTCCTATCATCCACCAAACCACAAACAACCCCCAAATTATGCCCCCCAAAACCAACACCTCCTATAAAATGTGTAAACAAAATGCAAATCCCCATGACCAACCCTATCCATCTGCCTCAAGGGCCATCCCAGTGAATTAACCCAAAGGCAACCCAATGGTAAACTACACCAACTTATTAACCCCTTCTGGTACCAATACAAATCCTCATGAACAATCCAATATGTCGACCAAGAGCTCAACATCCTTAATCCACCACGCACTCTTAAATTCCCCTTTAAAGCTTCCTATCAATCTGTCACCCCTGCATCCCATAACAAACATTAACTTGGCCCCAAAGACTTGCTTACCTGCAGTGCTCACACAAGCTCTACTTATCATTAAGTCACACCGAGGACATACAAGCTGAATAACTTACCCACCCCTACACCACCATAGATTCACAAGCACTATCTTCCTTATAAGAAACGAATAATCCTATCGGCCATCCCCCACACTCCTTGCTTCAATAATTAAAATCAAAATCCTAAACCCCCCCCCCCCAATCTATTACCCATGTAACAAATTCAGGCTGCTGCAATCTCAATGACTCAACATCCCTTTCTCACACACTGCAAACTCACCAAATTGAGTAAGTTAAATTACCTCAGTACCTGTAATCTCCTTCTCTGGAGCTCCAAAAAGCAAAAAAAAAAAAAAAACACCTTTGAAGCAACCCCCATCATGTGATGAGATCACATCCTTCAGGCCACCAGTTGATATGACCACTGCACTGATCATTTGTGACTGCATTGTGTATCACTCCAACAGCCGAAACACCCAACATAACTCCACCATCGATCCTCCCTTCTGTTGTTTGCCTCCTTAGGATCTGACTTTACTTTCATGGACATACCTTCTTCGAGGATGACTCGCAACCCGTGAAACACACACTACCCCCACCATTCCCCCTCCAAAAAATGTGCGATTGAGAAGCACGCTGCAACCTCACATTTGTCACAAGGACAGCAAGTAATCCCCGTGCCATACCACTCCACCTCTTACAGCAAGAAATCTGGACAAGCCATACCCAAAAGTAAGACAAATGACCCAAACAGAAGCAGTAAGAACCAAACATGAACAGGACAAAACTGACACCCATGACTGCCCTCCAGCCTACGAAACTGTTACTCTATGGAATGCACCCCCTCAAAGAGTCATGCACCAAGCACGCCACATCTAGCATGCCAGTAACACTGATAACGTTGCATTACATAAACCCACATAAGAAATGTAAGGAGTCACTTAACAAGAATAATTACTCCTTCACGGTTTTATAACCAGTGCAAACTTCTTAACTTGGCAGACAATTAACCCTACCTCTCAATGTCATAGAGCAAGAATTATGGACAAAGCCATAACTAAAAGTGCAACAAAGGCCCATTTAGTAATTATTGTTCTACAAAATTAGGAAGTTGATAGAATAACAGGATTTGCATTATCAGGAACTTTCATCCTTGACTACAAAAACTACAAACCATGCCTCTCCACCTCCCCACCTCCTAGATCAAAAATCTGGCCAAAGCCATAACTAAAAGTGAGATAATGGCTCATAACAGGGTTTCATTAGTACAAATTTCTGAAGGGTATGCAGACTGAGACTCCAATTCCTAAATGTAAGCTACTCAGGCAATGAGGTGTATGACACAAGGAATCAGTAGTGAGAATCCCAGGCTTTGCCAAGAGTATCCGTTACTTGTGGGCATTGCATTGCCTGGGAAACCACACTATTTTGTGGCCTCAGAAGGAAATGTCTCGTCAGTTAGTAATGATGTTTTTTCTTCTTCTTCCTTCTCCTTCTAGCACTGCAATCACGAAGCCAGGGAAAAGGTCTGCATCTTTCAACATGCAATAGATGCTGAGCAAGTGAAAAGTAACAACAAACACACAACCTGAAACTAACCAAATGTCACCCTTCAGTGCCCTTGATCCCCCAACAATTCCTGTGACTTGCTAGGAATAAATCCGATGAACACGAGGTGACACAATCCAGACACCCCATGAAACTCCTTACCCTCGAGAGGCATGAACACAAGCTGGGAAAGATACCTCATGCAATAAACAGTGCCAGCAGCACTGCCAAATGAACAACCATCCCAACAATGGACCACACCTACCCAGCAAGAGCCCTGCTCTCGTATCCTACCAACCACGGTCAACAACTCACCCTGCATGCAGTGAACAACCGCTATTCACATGTACCTCGAAAATGTCTCTCATGCACCTGGAAACCCCCCCCCCCACAAAAGTGAAGCTACTTCTCAACCACTGACACCAATGACACCCAAAAGACATCCACAACCCCCCAACAACAGTGCAAACGTGGAAAAACACACCACAACCCATGAAAATAACATCACACTCTCCCTCTGGGATGTGCAAGGCAGGAGTGTTCCACTTTTTCACACTTCAGCGAACATGAGGGTGGCCAGAGCAGGAGCAACCTGATAACTAAATGACAAGAACCTTACTCTCCTCAGGTTAACAGTTATTCTAGTCATTTAGGCTGATGCGCAGCTCCTCAGCACCCCACACACCCTTATTTACATCAAGTGAGGACACTCATACATGTGATCGCCTTCTTTTTTTTTTTTTATTAAGCTACATTACACCTCGCATGCACAGTAGCAACCTCCTCCCCCTGCAGAGCTCTCAGCCTGCCATTAGACCATTGTATTCTGTTTAAATGCTTAACTAATCTTCATGAACATTGTACTAGACAAATGTGGATTTTTTTAGTAATCTTTGGAAAGACTTGGTGAAGTGTTAGATGTGTGCACTAAACTACAAGGTTCTATGAATTTGGGTATGTTTAACATGCCCTGGTGTGAGGGATTCACTGAGCAGTAGGGACTTGATCTTTGGAAAATGGCCATCGTGACTTAGCCCAGCCCCCCAAACCACCACTGAAAGAAGCAGAAGCAACCAACAAACATTTCTTTCTTTTTCTTTTTTTGTATTTATTCCACATATACAAACCACTGCCGTACCGACATCTCCTCTCTCCACCCCAAAACAATCCAGGAAGCACCACAAAGAGGCAGATGAGAAAGGCATCTCAACGTGCTCAGTGTCAATGGTCCTTACTCGCAGGCACCTTAAAGCCTGAGAAACACACAACTGCAAACTATGAAGTTACCCAGCACAACAAACTCTTCTCAACCCACTGCTCCAACCAATGCCTTGCAATATACCTTTCCCACATCCCTATCCTGCTTCCCAAAGACCGAAAGTAAAATTATCCACAAATGGCCCAACCACAACCAGTAAACCAATGAGATAACATAAAGGCCTTCACTCCATGACTATGCTGGGAAGCAACCTACCAGAAAGTAAACAGACTGGCAATCATTGACTGTGGGTGATAGGCAACAGCAGGATCTCCTTAAACAAACTAGCAAAGTAGTTACTATATTCCAGTGGTTAAAATTACTCATTGCCTGGACCAGCTTTAAATACATTTAAAGCATGTCAGTTAGCCCGCTGAAGATTGCTTCCCTTCATAATTGAAAGCACAAAAGACCCTGTGCCAACAATCCAGTGGCTACCACCATTAACTCAATGCCTACCTGCACTCTGGAATACTTACAGGTCATCTCAGACGTAGTATTTGCCTTAGTTCGTGCCAAAATCTGATGCCTTAGCCAGCTACATTTACCTAAACCCCTTAAGCCCCTCCCTCTTTACCGCATTTCCCCCCCAATCATCTCTCCTTCCCAATTAACCCTTTCATCCCCCACCCTCTTAACTCCCACTAATATATTTAAATATCCCCTTCTGAAGATGTCCCTGGACAAATTGGTTTGTTACCAAACCTTATTTCTTTTACTTCTACTGTCTCATTAATTGAGAACATATTTGTTGTCTGCATTTGATGTCGACTGCAGTCTGGGCAGTGAATGAACCAGTCCGCTGTCCAGGTTAACAAACTTTTGTTAAATGTTACTAAGGGCCGGATACCATAGCATTTCTCCAATAGCAGCGCAAAACATGTGGATAAAGTTCTAATGTGTAAATGTACAATAAGAAACCCAGAATAGCTCAGTGCACAATGGAGTATCCCAAGTAGCAATGGCACACTAAGCAAATTGACAAGTAATCTGTAAGTAATGAAAAATGGATGTCAACGCATGTTGTACATCAACAAAGTTATAGAAAGATGATCACAATTCAAGCATCTTGATAGTTATACAGACATACAGTATATACAACAGAATCTGTACACTAAAGTTAAGGACAACTACAGACTATTACTGACACCATTATGATACAATAAAAAGTAAGGTGCATGGCATTCATAATACATTTGTCACAAATTTACCCAGAACCATTGCAGACAATTTATTCACTAACAAAAAATACCTGTTTCAAAGCTCCAATGATATTTGTAATATATATCATAAGATGTCTTTCAGTAAGCTCAGAGACAACTACAGATATCTTTGTAAGAAATGTACTAATAAAACATGCCTACTTGCACTTATGGATTCTGAAGGAATCCATAAATTTTCTAATAAAAAAAATTAAAGGCAAAGGGCAATCATAGCCACACACTGCCACAGCTAAAATTTGCTAACAGTTGGTTCGGGACTTGTATGGGGAATACAAGTAATGCACAAACCTAAAGAAAGTAGGGGATAGAAAAGAAGCTGTGGGGTATGGGTGAAGAAGAGGGACACACAAGAGTGATATTGGATCAGGAAAATCTTAGAGAAATTCTTGAGGGGCAAGGGCAGTTTTATTTGGTGGAATTAGGCCCATTTTTTTTAAGAATAGAAGGAAAGGTAAGCACAGGGGAAGAATAGAAGATCATCACAGCAGGTATACCCATAGAACAAATTTCACAACACAAGACAGACAAATGTTGGAAAAAAACACTAAGGACAGGTAAGTTACACAGATGGCACAAGCAATGGAAAAGTGTCAAACAGCGAGGGGATACATACCAGCCATGACGAAATGCAGAAAAACATAGCTACCTATGCACTATCATGTTACGACATGTTACAGACTGTGTGGCAGTCATACCTGGATATGTATGAAAATTGAAAGATGTGTGTGGGAGGGTAATAAATTAGGATCACAGTACAAATGGGATAACTAAGCATATAATCCCAGTAGACCATCAGCAGCTCAAATATAATCCATGCACCATCACAGATGAGCAAATTCAGGTCTAACAATGCTAGATAACTCCAACAGAGGACAGAACCAAACCTATGACCATACATGTGAAAGGCAAACTACCAAGCACAGACCCAAACAAAAGTAATGCAGCAAAAGCAACAAAATGGCTGCTATATACACAAGTGTGTACAGTCCAAACAAATATGTAATGGAATGTGTACATGTTACACACATATGGCATTCCAAAGACAACACACAGGTATAGATAGGTATGTATGACTGCCAGTGGCATAAATGGAATGCACATGAAATCAAAGTCAATAAACATACATATACCAATGACATGTAAGAATATTTACAAAAATATAACACTACAGCTTAATAAATATAGCAAGTTTCGCATATGGATGTCAACAAAGTGCACTGATTAACGCACAAGTATAATGAGAACAAGGATGTATTTCAAGCAGTAGCCAGTGACTTGTGTGCACATGTCCTGCATTGTAAAATGGCCATACATTTGGCACATGTTAACTGTGTCAACAAACTATTACATGCAAATTGTCAATAACTGCAACAAAGGAAAACATATCTCCAAAGTAGAACAGGGAAATATTTAGTGGAAGTGGGTTGAACAATCTGGGCCCACATCAGGGAAAAGCAGGATAGTATAAGTTGACACACTGCAAATGCATGTGCAGAGTACACAGGGTGCTGTAGAAAAAAATATATACATTTAACTACATGGAAAATGCATGCCACGTGAGCAGAATGATTGCTGATGTCCATAGAACTGGCCATGTATAAAACATGCATACACAGTGATGTGCAATAATGTAACATCAACAAGTATAAGTAAGCAAGCTAAGAATTTCAAACACATACACATAAACTGTCATGTAAATGTTGAATAAACAAACGTAGATATACATCACCCACCCTGCTCATTACTAAGCAGAAGGCACTGCTGCGAGCATCATTACAACATATCAGCAGTAAGTCAGTGAATGCTCATATGTCAAAGGTATAATTGTGTGTAAGTATGGATCTGTCTATGTGCACACATGTAGAATCAATTAATGAGTACAACTATTTGTAGAAGGTGTGAAAATATGTGAATAAGTAATGGATGTGGAAATTTAAGATACTGCAAACACGGCGTAATTTACTATTAAAGAGCAAATTATCTGTAACACTGTGTGTAGATTATTGCTGCATTGCTGTTTGATGCAGTCAGAAATGGAGGACTTCATATACCTGTATATTAATTCCACATGGCATCAGTATTGGCAACTCATGGCACACAACACCATATCATGCCAGTGGTACATCATGACAGCTGTCATCCAAAACACATGGGGAATTACATGTCCTTCTGTTGCACATACATAATATGGTAATATACAATTCCAAGCCATACCACAGTGGTAGTGATGGTTTATTGACAATATATGATGTCTATCATGTGCCCCATTGAAACACGTTAACAGGCTACTCTTGCAGCACTAGCTGCAGGTTAACTGCCACAATGCATGGACAGTTCAATTTAGGATGAAAGTGTAGTGTGTTAAAGTGTGTCATGCACACAGTGAAACAGAAGTAAATGTCACATGACAATAACACATAAGCATGACAGCTACATGGTATGCATCCAAAAGCGTGCATATACAGTCCAATCAATTATATGGCAATCAGCATGTTGGCAGCTAACACAAGTAGAGCACACAGACAATACTTATGGACCCAAGGGACCAGGCTGATGGAGCTGAGACTCCCAAATGACCCCATGAGCTATCTCCCTGAATGAATCACACATAGCCCGTGCCATATCCTGAAAGAATGCTCCCATCATGTTCCTCATCTGTGTTTGGAACACATCGGTCATAATCTCCTTGATCTCCTCCAGATATCTCCTTGACTCTGGTCATGTCATGGTCATTCTCTCCTCCAGGCTTCAGGCATGATGGCTGTGGCAGGGATTGGTCGAGCTCCATCATCATCATCATCATCATCATCATCATCATCATTAGAAGACAGTGGCCTGGCATGTGCTCATTATCCTTGTCTGCGAGGAAAATCTCCACTAGTCCCATGCTCTGTCAAGATTAATTGCAAAACACAACAGAAAAGCAAATTATTTATACTTAGTTATTTATTTGACATTTGTTAACCGGGTTGATCCAACTGAGCAAAAGCCCATTTTCAGTGGCGACCCAAGGAGAAAAGCTCCAACATAGATCATACAATAATCACCAAAAATTGAAGTTACAAAGTTACATACATACAGTACAATAATTAAAAAACATATAATAATTAAAGAATGGCAATTGTAATGGTGTAAAGACAACTAAGAAAAATTATAGCAATAAATAAAATGTAACAAAATTTAGAAATCAAAACAAGCAAAAAATTGTCATGCGCCAAAAATTCACATTTTTACTGTAAGAAAACCATAAAATGAAAAAAATTGCAACACTAAGACCTCCTATTAGATTTTTCAGAAATAAATGGGGAGAGGAGTAATAGTATTAAATAAGAACATGTGTCTATCATGCAGAACATTCCCATGAAGAGGATAGTAGAACATAATATAATAATGATGAAAATTTACATAGGGACTGACACATGTTCGTTATGGGCAGAGGTACCTTATACATGCCTGGCCTTCAATGTCCTATTTGTAAACAAGACTTCAGTATTCTTTTGTGAAAACTTGTATAGGCTTAGAGACATACACCTGTGTCATTAGCATTGTAAAAACGCATGCATGTTCAAATGTAGACATTGTACTGTCTACATGTAATGATTTATATAAACAGCCACCAAGTGTCATTGTTAAAATGAGGAGAAAGAGATATGACAATATTGTGGACAATAGGCAAGCCATATGACAAACATCTGAGCCAGGCAGCATGATAATTGGCTGAATACAAATCAATATAATGAGTACAACAGTAACAAATTTGTTATAGGTTCAGTCACCAGAGCTTGTGACATACGACAATGTAATATGTGTTGTACTATGTGTACAACTGTATGCATTATTTATCTAAAATTAGTACAAATCAGTAGCTTCCAGAATGCAAACATCCTGATGATGCTTGCTTATTTTGAACTGCTGAAAAGAAATGTCTATCTGCATAAATGTCAGTAAACTTAGGCTGTAACTGTGTTTTAACAAAAACACCTAAGGTACTGTAAGAAAATAGAATACCAATATAGAACTGCAGGATGTGCTGATTAAGAACTGCTGCAAAAAATGTCTATCTACATAAGTGCCAGTAAACCTAGGCTATAACTATGTTTTAACAAAAACACCCAAGGTGTTGTAGGCAGATGCAATACTAAACCAAAGGGCATGCCACATAGTCTACAAACATTAGTGCAAACACTGACACAACAGACACCCATTCAGTCTGTGAAGAGACAAACTACAGATCAGTCACTGGAAAACACCACACACAGATTGTAAACAACAACCAAAACATTAAAATTTATATACAAAACACTCACTTTAAATACGCTTGACAAATACACCAACCCAACTGCTATTTAGGTTGTGAAATACAATTCAAAAACTGTGTGCTGAAACAATGGCTTAGTCCTACATGATGGGTCAACATTTTTAGATTTAAATCACAGTTTTAAGATATATTGTTCAAAATTACTAACCGCAAGGTGAGGAGAAGGAAAATGTATGGTATTTAAACTGTATAACATGAAACAGTCACCCTACATTTGTGAATCTAGTATTCTGCTTAAATGCATGTAGGATTACCTGCTTTTTGTGAAATGGCTATTTTATATTATACTTAAGGAACTTGTACCTTTAAGCATTTTGAACACTTGTTATTTGATTTTGCCTACTAGTAGTTACTGGTCAGCCAACATGGTGGCTCTTGATAAACTGGCAAAGCTGGCTTAAATTTAGTGAAACTGGCTTTTTTTTCTTTTTTTACCTGTGTACCTGTAATAAAATTAGGATTTTCATGCTTTACAGTGCTGGCATTTTATTTGAACGTCCACAGGTGACCATCTTTCCAAAGGGCACCATTATGGACTTCTTAAAACTGAGTTTTAGTCCACAGCTCTGGCACCAGTTGTTTCTCTCTATCAGGCCTTCTTGAAGGGTGTCTGTGTCTTTAGGTGATTCAGCGACCATACTTAGTTTGTAGTCTTCTGCAAACATGGTTAGCCAGAGCCATTGATGTTTGCCTTGACTTCTGAGAAGATGCCAAAACTGTGAAGCACTGGTACCTGTGGGAATCTGCTAATGGCTGCCCTCTTTGTGGATGTGGCTGCCCCCATCCTAACTTCTTATGTCCTATCACTGAGCCAGGTGTCCATCCATTGGGTGACATATGCGTTTTTGTCTAATTTTGTAAGTATAGCTACTATGTCTGAATAAGGTATTGTGTTGAACACATTGGCTATGGAAGGGTAGACAGTGTGCATTGTTTTGCCCTCAACCTTATTGACCCTCTTGAAGAAATCCAGCAGGATAAGTAGGAATGACCTGCCTTTGACAAAGATGAATTAAGTAGGGTCCAGTGTCTTTAAGTCTGCTATGTCATTGTTTATCAGATCCATGATAATTCTTTTCATGGCTTTGTATATGAGACTAGTCAGACTTATGGATCTGAAGTTCCAAATGTATGTGGAAGCCTCCCCTTGTGTAGAGGGGTAACAGTTGCAGTCCTCCATGAAGCCTGTCTGGAGGCTATGGTTAAATAGACATTTTAGTGCGCCTGGCAAGTCATATCTCATGTTTGTCAGGAGGCATCGTGGAATATCGTCAGGTCCCACTGAAGTAATGTTCTTGGCCTTATAAAGCACAGTGTGGACCTACTCCCTAGTTATAGTTGGTGGAGAAATGGTGAGTATTTTTCCTGGGGGGGACTGGGGATGATTAGGGGGAGGAAATTTGAGCTAAATTTATCAGCCTGCAGATTTGCTATATCCTTTTACTCTGTATAGGTGGTTCCATTTGCCATTAGTTCATCACATTGTTGGATGATACCTTTAAGATCAAAGACATGACTGAAGAAAGCCTTATGGTTGTCCTTAACTTGGGAGGCTATTTTTATCTGAAATTTAGTTTTGGTGGACTTAATTAATTCCCTGAGTTGCTTGTTCAGATTGATGAGGGAGTTTTTATTCTGTTGGACAATGCCCTTCCTGTTTTTCGATATTTTTTTTCTTTTGTTATACAGGCTGTTAATGCTGGGATTCCATCAGGGTCACTTGTGTTTTGGAGTTTGTCCTATGTTTATTTCGGGAAGGTACAACTGTCTTTATGCTGCTATTTACATGATTGTACAGGGATTCTATGCACAATTCCTCATAGCCATCGGTGTTCTCAGGGTCTGGGGAGGGGCTTGGAATTCTTCTAGGCTGTCATTTAGTAGGAGGAGACCCTCAGCCATGAGTGAATCACACCTGACAATAAGATGTGCAGTAGTTTCCAGTTCTGTTTTTCAGAACCTGCATTTTCTATAGACTTTGTAAACTAATGTGCATGTAGCCACTAAGGCGCGCCACCATTATTAGCTTTTCATATTTTGGTTTAAATTCACCTCTGCTTAACAATTCGAGTGACAAATCTTGTTCAACATGTAGTTTTCCAGGATTTCTCTGTACTTGTCATTACAATTGTGGGATTTCCAGTTTAGTTTCCTTTACTTCTGGTCTTTTTCTTTATATATTTTTTTCATTTGTTTTGGACTCTTGTCTACTTCTGGTTTGATTTCCATTCCCACTCCTCTCTAAAATGCTTCTGCTAAACTAGGAAAAGATGTCATCTTAGAACTTTCACAGTGTTTCAGTCTAATGAGGTCAACAAATATATTAATAGTCCCACAACTGCAGACCTATACATATAACCAATTTTGAGGAGGTCCATACTTCCTTCAGAATGAGGGATATGTAATCTTGGTATGTACTGTTTTTATATATCATTTGATAAGCATGAAGCATTTTTCTTGTTTTCTTGTCCAGCTGATACAGTGGTGCCTAGGGCCAGTCAAAAACAGCAAAGCTGTAACTTAAAACAGGAAGAGCAAGTTGACATATAACTTAAACTTCATTCCTACATGTCAAGGCAGTTTTCAATATGTTAGCTTTAGTCTTCTGAAATATTCCTTACTAAGTTTTGTTCTAATTTCTTTGTGTTTTATTGACAAAATTTCATCTCTCCTAATTATGTATACATTCCCTGCTGCTCGGTTCCTATATATCACATTCCTGTCCCTTGGTTCTTTAGCTTTCCTGAAATAAATTTTACTTTTATACATCTATTAAGACCAAATGTGATTCTCATGTAATCTGAAAAAGTTTTAACCATTTGTAGCTGTGCTTTCAAATCCTTGTTCGATGAGCTATATACAGTTTTAAATCATCTACAAAATATAGATGAGATGTCTTTGAACAAGGTCGGTTTCTAAAAGTTAAGCTGTAGATATAGCTTAGTCTAATAAGAAAACAGCTCAATGGGTTCACTACAGGAGAAAACGGCAGTAGTTACAAAGAATGACCCTGGAATATCCCCCTTTGGGTTTTTCCCTGGAATAGTAACTTGCCTTTTATCCTGACTCAGCTGTAAAGTCATTTGCCACCACTTCATAGTCACCACAATGTAACTGATCAATTTACAGATAATCTTCTTTACCTGTAAGCTTTCTATAATCCATGAGTATGTGATGCTGTCAAATGCTTTTTTGTGATCTATTCCTGCCGTGCTTAAATTCTTCCCTGTTTTTTACCGTTTACAGTGTTGCTGCTATGACTGTTTAACAATCGATCTTTTTGCTCCATATGACTTTCTTCTGTTGCCCTTTTGTTCTATTCCCATAATTGATTTTTTTTCTAGATGGCGATAAACACTCCCCAGGATTCATGAAGCTCGGTGCATGGACGGTGTTAGCCTTGCGCAGACCATGCTACGTAGAGATGGCGCAGCAGTACTACATGCATATTAATGAAGACGCACTGCCGCAACGGCCACATGCATAGGAAACGTGCGCAAGTGCAGGGGGTGTGTCTAAGCGCTGCATGGAGGCGTGAACATGTCGGCTGCATATGCGCAACCTAAAATGCTGACTAGTACAGCCTGCCTCTAATAATAATCACTCCTGTCAGTGTCTGTGGATACTGAAATGTATGCAAAGCATACAAGACAGTTTTCCGAACACCAAAATAAAAAGTAAACACAAAGGCACGTAGCTGAATATTGAGTCCCCGTCCCTCGAACAAATGACATTTAAAACCCCGTGCCCATATTCCATTGTAGTGTTGATAGTTATACCAAGTGGAAGCAAAACGCAGCATGTTAGCATGCCGCCACCATTTGCTAAGCCTAGCCCAATGGTTAGGGTTACCACCTGTCCCACATTGTGAGGGACAGTCCCCCTCTGGGCAGTTGTGTCCATACCAAAACCATTATAAATGTTAAATGTCCTGCGATTGTAGGACATAATTATGTCCCATATTTTATGTAATAGTCCCATACAATACTTATTTCCGTATGTAAAATACCTAAATGTTACAAGAAACAGAATAAACAACTAAATGAAACAGAATAAGCAACTAAACTGCTACACCAATAAGCTTACATTTAGGCATAAAACTAAAGTACTATCCTTTGTACTGACCGTGGGTATGTGTTGGCCTGTAAAATCTGATGTGTGTCCCGAAAATGTCCCATTTTGGTCATATGAAAAGATGGCAACCCTACCAATGGTCAGAGCATTTGCTCAATATCTGCCCATTTGCAGTCCAAGTCGTCCTTGTCAGGATGGCCCAAAGATGAATGGGTATTACCCGGGTCTACCTACCATGTCATAAAAGATAAGTATTTGCATGTACCTATTTGCGTGAAGTACAGCATGTGAAAGATCAAAAATGCTAGGGTAGTCCTCACAACCATATTGGTACCAGAGATATGTAGTGTACGCAATGTGTTCTGTTGACTGTTCCATGGGCCATCAACCAGAGAAGGGATGGATGGTGTGTGTGGAATATGGGGGTGGGGGAGACAGGTAATGTAATAATTCACCAAAGGGAGACTGGGTTGGATGCACAATAGGTGAACTGGAGGTGTACGAGGGAGCAGTGGGTGAATCAGAAAGAAAACCAAAGAACAAACATTCACATCTGCAATACAACCTGACAGGCCATACTGTAGAACACAATCCCACAAACATATTAACATTAAAATGTGCGATACACATGTACAGAAACGTTACCGGCACATACTCACATAATGGTCTGGCCTGAACTGAGCCATCCAACCCCAACACACCTGGATACATAACTGAATACCCATCATCCCCTTCACAGCACACCCCCCCCTTCCTGAACGTCCACCAAAACCACCCATACTTGGGCTGCTAGCTTGGTGCAGCCATATCTGCACATAGTGACTCCTATTCATATCTAGTAGGCAGTCTCACCCTAGGCAGTCTCAGGATTGCAAACTATTTATCCCTTGCATGTATAACCCTACCTCATTTTTGTAAAGCCAAAAGAATTGAGGTCATTGGTCCCCACAATTTTTGGATATCCCTCAAGGGATAAGTATCTGTTCTAAACATTAGACTTAGTATCATGACACGATGTCCAGTCCTGTAGACATCTGGACACAAGTTGTATGAGCAGTAGTTGTCGACAACCCTGCTCAGCCTCCAGCTGGTCCTGCAGAACCTATGACCCGGGATTAAACACCTGACCATGATGCATGTCTCCCCATGTGCATTATTGGGAATATATACCTTTCACATTCGCATAGTGGCAGTCGGATATAGGGTGATTAAGGCGCTTTAAAGCAGATGTAAGTAGGGTTACCACCTGTCCCACTTTGTGAGGGACAGTCCCTTTTTGGGCAGTTGTGTCCTGACCAAAAATAATAAAATGGCAAATGTCCTGAGATTGTAGCAAATAATTATGGCCCATATTTTGTATAACAGTTGCATAAAATAGTTATTTCTGTATGTAAAATACATAAATGTTACAAGAAACAGAATAAGCAACTAAACTGCTACAAGAATAAGCTTTCATTTAGGCAAAAAAGTAAAGTTCTAACCTTTGTACTGACTGTGGGCATGTGTTGGCCTGTAAAATCTGATGTGCGTCCTGAATATGCCTCACTTTGGCCATTTGAAAAGGTGGCAACCCTAGACGTAAGCAGGTATGCAAGCGTGTATGCACGACGGTAAGTGGTGGTGATTCAACGGTATGGGAAATGTAAATAAGCATGTAGGTGTATATGCATGTGTATGTACAGACCTATATATATATATATATATATATATATATATATATATATATATATATATATATATGAAGAATGAACATGGTCACAATATAGCAGTCATAACAAATATTAAGGGAAACAGCAGCGGAACCCCCCGTAATATTTAATGTTGTTATATCAGGTTGGCCAGATGTGAGCACACCTCTGCATCCCCAACCACAGGTAGGACACTAAAAGTGGAACTAACGATGTCCCCGTGCTAAGTCTGACTTTCAACTAGGTACAGGGCAGTTCTGGTCCCCAGTTGCACAAGCCTAAACCCGGATGATCACATGAACACCCTGACAATCAAATACACGTATGTGCCAGGGCTAAATGCTTTGGAGGTCTGAATATACTTTGAGTGAGTCAACATGCGGCAAGGGTCCAGAGAAGCAGGGAATGGTGCATGTGTAGTAGTGCGGTTTTCCCAACAGGAAAATGGATGCCTGTTGTGTTAGTGAAGTGTTGAGGCGTGTGTTCGGGTAACTATAAACCATGGGTATACATATAAATGAAGCCGAACACTAATAGTGTAATGGTTAGAGCATCCGACTATTGAGCAGACGTTGCATGTTCGACTGCAGCACACACCATTTATGATGCATAATCCGTAAACGAGCATATTTTGCTAATTTTATGCTGTATAACAATATAATGCCAATGAAATCTGAACTGGGGTGACGTATCACAGTAAGAATGTAGAAGGATTATGAGTGATGTGAATCAGCGGTTAAACGGAAAACTGCAGCTGAAAAGTGTTGTACTCACCCTTTGTCCAACGGCCCTTGTTCCGCCCAGCAACACAATATACCGCATCATCCAGGCCCGACGCCAGGACCCTACACATCACAATCAATGTGATTTACCACTAAGCCACGGCAGTTACACCTAACGTCGATGTTATCACAAACATAACAGACAGCACAGTCATTCAACAGTATGATCAAAGTAATTAAATCATATACATGTGTATGCATGCGTATGTACACACACACACACACACACACACACACACACACATATATATATATATATATATATATATATATATATATATATATATATATATATATACACACACATATAGGGTAACCACCTGTCCGACTTTGCGAGGGACAGTCCCTCTTTGGGCAGTTGTGTCCTGTTCACTTAGTGTCAAATGGCAGATGTCCTGAGAT